>NW_027469555.1:0-103241 GCF_051020765.1 Lasioglossum baleicum
ATGCGTTATGCGTTATGCGTTATGCGTTATGCGTTATGCGTAATGCGGTATGGGTTGTGCGTTATGCGTTATGCGTTATGCGTTATGCGTTATGCGTTATGCGTTATGCGTTTTGCGTTATGCGTTATGCGTTATGCGTTATGCGTTATGCGTTATGCGTTATGCGTTATGCGTTATGCGTTATGCGTTATGCGTTATGCGTTATGCGTTATGCGTTATGCGTTATGCGTTATGCGTTATGCGTTATGCGTTATGCGTTATGCGTTATGCGTTATGCGTTATGCGTTATGCGTTATGCGTTATGCGTTATGCGTTATGCGTTATGCGTTATGCGTTATGCGTTATGCGTTATGCGTTATGCGTTATGCGTTATGCGTTATGCGTTATGCGTTATGCGTTATGCGTTATGCGTTATGCGTTATGCGTTATGCGTTATGCGTTATGGGCTAAGCGTTATGCCTTATGGTTTATACGTTATGAGTTATGCGTTATGCGTTATGCGTTATGCGTTATGCGTTATGCGTTATGCGTTATGCGTTATGCGTTATGCGTTATGCGTTATGCGTTATGCGTTATGCGTTATGCGTTATGCGTTATGCGTTATGCGTTATGCGTTATGCGTTATGCGTTATGCGTTATGCGTTATGCGTTATGCGTTATGGGCTAAGCGTTATGCCTTATGGTTTATACGTTATGCGTTATGCGTTATGCGTTATGAGTTTTGCGTTACGCGTTAAGCGTTATGCGCAATGGGTTATGCGTTATGCGTTATGCGTTATGCGTTATGCGTTATGCGTTATGCGTTATACGTTATGCGTTATGCGTTATGCGTTATGCGTTATGCGTTATGCGTTATGCGTTATGCGTTATGCGTTATGCGTTATGCGTTATGCGTTATGCGTTATGCGTTATGCGTTATGCGTTATGCGTTATGCGTTATGCGTTATGCGTTATGCGTTATGCGTTATGCGTTATGCGTTATGCGTTATGCGTTATGCGTTATGCGTTACGCGTTAAGCGTTATGCGTAACGGGTTATGCGTTATGCGTTATGCGTTATGCGTTATGACTTTTGCATTATGCGTTGTGCGTTATGCGTTATGCGTTATGGGCTATGCGTTATGCGTTATGCGTTATGCGTTATGCGTTATGCGTTATGCGTTATGCGTTATGCGTTATGCGTTATGCGTTATGCGTTATGCGTTATGCGTTATGCGTTATGCGTTATGCGTTATGCGTTATGCGTTATGCGTTATGCGTTATGCGTTATGCGTTATGCGTTATGCGTTATGCGTTATGCGTTATGCGTTATGCGTTATGCGTTATGCGTTATGAGTTTTGCGTTATGCGTTATGCGTTATGCGTTATGCGTTATGCGTTATGCGTTATGCGTTATGCGTTATACGTTATGCGTTATGCGTTATGCGTTATGCGTTATGCGTTATGCGTTATGCGTTATGCGTTATGCGTTATGCGTTATGCGTTATGCGTTATGCGTAACGGGTTATGCGCTATGCGCTATGCGTTATGCGTTATGCGTTATGCGTTATGCGTTATGCGTTATGCGTTATGCGTTATGCGTTATGCGTTATGCGTTATGCGTTATGCGTTATGCGTTATGCGTTATGCGTTATGCGTTATGCGTTATGCGTCATGCGCTATGGGTTATGCGTTATCCGCTATGGATTATGCGTAATGCATTATAAGTTATGCGTTATGCGTTTTGCGTTATGTGTTATGCGTTATGGGTTATGCGTCATGCGTTATGCGTTATGCGTTATGCGTTATGCGTTTTGCGTTATGCGTTATGCGTTATGCGTTATGCGTTATGCGTTATGCGTTATGCGTTATGCTTTATGCGTTATGCGTTATGCGTTATGCGTTATGCGTTATGCGTTATGCGTTATGCGTTATGCGTTATGCGTTATGCGTTATGCGTTATGCGTTATGCGTTATGCGTTATGCGTTATGCGTTATGCGTTATGCGTTATGCGTTATGCGTTATGCGTTATGCGTAATGCGGTATGGGTTGTGCATTGTGCGTTATACGTTATCCGTTATGCGTTATGCGTTATGCGTTATGCGTAATGCGTTATGCGTTATGCGTTATGCGTTATGCGTTATGCGTTATGCGTTATGCGTTATGCGTTATGCGTTATGCGTTATGCGTTATGCGTTATGCGTTATGCGTAATGCGGTATGGGTTGTGCGTTATGCGTTATGCGTTATGCGTTATGCGTTATGCGTTATGCGTTATGCGTTATGCGTTTTGCGTTATGCGTTATGCGTTATGCGTTATGCGTTATGCGTTATGCGTTATGCGTTATGCGTTATGCGTTATGCGTTATGCGTTATGCGTTATGCGTTATGCGTTATGCGTTATGCGTTATGCGTTATGCGTTATGCGTTATGCGTTATGCGTTATGCGTTATGCGTTATGCGTTATGCGTTATGCGTTATGCGTTATGCGTTATGCGTTATGCGTTATGCGTTATGCGTTATGCGTTATGCGTTATGCGTTATGCGTTATGCGTTATGCGTTATGCGTTATGCGTTATGCGTTATGCGTTATGGGCTATGCGTTAATTCCTTATGGTTTATACGTTATGCGTTATGCGCTATGAGTTTTGCGTTACGCGTTAAGCGTTATGCGTTATGCGTTATGGGCTATGCGTTATGCGTCATGCGTTATGCGCTATGCGCTATGCGTTATGCGTTATGCGTTATGCGTTATGCGTTATGCGTTATGCGTTATGCGTTATGCGTTATGCGTTATGCGTTATGCGTTATGCGTTATGCGTTATGCGTCATGCGCTATGGGTTATGCGTTATCCGCTATGGATTATGCGTAATGCATTATAAGTTATGCGTTATGCGTTTTGCGTTATGTGTTATGCGTTATGGGTTATGCGTCATGCGTTATGCGTTATGCGTTATGCGTTATGCGTTTTGCGTTATGCGTTATGCGTTATGCGTTATGCGTTATGCGTTATGCTTTATGCGTTATGCGTTATGCGTTATGCGTTATGCGTTATGCGTTATGCGTTATGCGTTATGCGTTATGCGTTATGCGTTATGCGTTATGCGTTATGCGTTATGCGTTATGCGTTATGCGTTATGCGTAATGCGGTATGGGTTGTGCATTGTGCGTTATACGTTATCCGTTATGCGTTATGCGTTATGCGTTATGCGTAATGCGTTATGCGTTATGCGTTATGCGTTATGCGTTATGCGTTATGCGTTATGCGTTATGCGTTATGCGTTATGCGTTATGCGTTATGCGTTATGCGTTATGCGTTATGCGTTATGCGTAATGCGGTATGGGTTGTGCGTTATGCGTTATGCGTTATGCGTTATGCGTTATGCGTTATGCGTTTTGCGTTATGCGTTATGCGTTATGCGTTATGCGTTATGCGTTATACGTTATGCGTCATGCGTTATGCGTTATGCGTTATGCGTTATGCGTTATGCGTTATGCGTTATGCGTTATGCGTTATGCGTTATGCGTTATGCGTTATGCGTTATGCGTTATGCGTTATGCGTTATGCGTTATGCGTTATGCGTTATGCGTTATGCGTTATGCGTTATGCGTTATGCGTTATGCGTTATGCGTTATGCGTTATGCGTTATGCGTTATGCGTTATGCGTTATGCGTTATGGGCTAAGCGTTATGCCTTATGGTTTATACGTTATGAGTTATGCGTTATGCGTTATGCGTTATGCGTTATGCGTTATGCGTTATGCGTTATGCGTTATGCGTTATGCGTTATGCGTTATGCGTTATGCGTTATGCGTTATGCGTTATGCGTTATGCGTTATGCGTTATGCGTTATGCGTTATGCGTTATGCGTTATGCGTTATGCGTTATGCGTTATGCGTTATGCGTTATGCGTTATGCGTTATGCGTTATGCGTTATGCGTTATGCGTTATGCGTTATGCGTTATGGGCTAAGCGTTATGCCTTATGGTTTATACGTTATGCGTTATGCGTTATGCGTTATGAGTTTTGCGTTACGCGTTAAGCGTTATGCGCAATGGGTTATGCGTTATGCGTTATGCGTTATGCGTTATGCGTTATGCGTTATGCGTTATACGTTATGCGTTATGCGTTATGCGTTATGCGTTATGCGTTATGCGTTATGCGTTATGCGTTATGAGTTATGCGTTATGCGTTATGCGTTATGAGTTTTGCGTTATGCGTTATGCGTTATGCGTTATGCGTTATGCGTTATGCGTTATGCGTTATGCGTTATGCGTTATGCGTTATGCGTTATGCGTTATGCGTTATGCGTTATGCGTTATGCGTTATGCGTTATGCGTTATGCGTTATGCGTTATGCGTTATGCGTTATGCGTTATGCGTTATGCGTTACGCGTTAAGCGTTATGCGTTATGCGTTATGCGTTATGCGTTATGCGTTATGCGTTATGCGTTATGCGTTATGCGTTATGCGTTATGCGTTATGCGTTATGCGTTATGCGTTATGCGTTATGAGTTTTGCGTTATGCGTTATGCGTTATGCGTTATGCGTTATGCGTTATGCGTTATGCGTTATGCGTTATGCGTTATGCGTTATGCGTTATGCGTTATGCGTTATGCGTTATGCGTTATGCGTTATGCGTTATGCGTTATGCGTTATGCGTTATGCGTTATGCGTTATGCGTTATGCGTTATGCGTTATGCGTTATGCGTTATGCGTTATGCGTTATGCGTTATGCGTAATGCGGTATGGGTTGTGCATTGTGCGTTATACGTTATCCGTTATGCGTTATGCGTTATGCGTTATGCGTAATGCGTTATGCGTTATGCGTTATGCGTTATGCGTTATGCGTTATGCGTTATGCGTTATGCGTTATGCGTTATGCGTTATGCGTTATGCGTTATGCGTTATGCGTAATGCGGTATGGGTTGTGCGTTATGCGTTATGCGTTATGCG
Organism: Lasioglossum baleicum; assembly: GCF_051020765.1. Lineage (NCBI taxonomy): Eukaryota > Metazoa > Arthropoda > Insecta > Hymenoptera > Halictidae > Lasioglossum > Lasioglossum baleicum. Next base: position 4,935 of record NW_027469555.1, read on the forward strand.
TTATGCGTTATGCGTTATGCGTTATGCGTTTTGCGTTATGCGTTATGCGTTATGCGTTATGCGTTATGCGTTATGCGTTATGCGTTATGCGTTATGCGTTATGCGTTATGCGTTATGCGTTATGCGTTATGCGTTATGCGTTATGCGTTATGCGTTATGCGTTATGCGTTATGCGTTATGCGTTATGCGTTATGCGTTATGCGTTATGCGTTATGCGTTATGCGTTATGCGTTATGCGTTATGCGTTATGCGTTATGCGTTATGCGTTATGCGTTATGCGTTATGCGTTATGCGTTATGCGTTATGCGTTATGCGTTATGCGTTATGCGTTATGCGTTATGCGTTATGCGTTATGCGTTATGCGTTATGCGTTATGCGTTATGCGTTATGCGTTATGGGCTAAGCGTTATGCCTTATGGTTTATACGTTATGAGTTATGCGTTATGCGTTATGCGTTATGCGTTATGCGTTATGCGTTATGCGTTATGCGTTATGCGTTATGCGTTATGCGTTATGCGTTATGCGTTATGCGTTATGCGTTATGCGTTATGCGTTATGCGTTATGCGTTATGCGTTATGCGTTATGCGTTATGCGTTATGCGTTATGCGTTATGCGTTATGGGCTAAGCGTTATGCCTTATGGTTTATACGTTATGCGTTATGCGTTATGCGTTATGAGTTTTGCGTTACGCGTTAAGCGTTATGCGCAATGGGTTATGCGTTATGCGTTATGCGTTATGCGTTATGCGTTATGCGTTATGCGTTATACGTTATGCGTTATGCGTTATGCGTTATGCGTTATGCGTTATGCGTTATGCGTTATGCGTTATGCGTTATGCGTTATGCGTTATGCGTTATGCGTTATGCGTTATGCGTTATGCGTTATGCGTTATGCGTTATGCGTTATGCGTTATGCGTTATGCGTTATGCGTTATGCGTTATGCGTTATGCGTTATGCGTTATGCGTTACGCGTTAAGCGTTATGCGTAACGGGTTATGCGTTATGCGTTATGCGTTATGCGTTATGACTTTTGCATTATGCGTTGTGCGTTATGCGTTATGCGTTATGGGCTATGCGTTATGCGTTATGCGTTATGCGTTATGCGTTATGCGTTATGCGTTATGCGTTATGCGTTATGCGTTATGCGTTATGCGTTATGCGTTATGCGTTATGCGTTATGCGTTATGCGTTATGCGTTATGCGTTATGCGTTATGCGTTATGCGTTATGCGTTATGCGTTATGCGTTATGCGTTATGCGTTATGCGTTATGCGTTATGCGTTATGAGTTTTGCGTTATGCGTTATGCGTTATGCGTTATGCGTTATGCGTTATGCGTTATGCGTTATGCGTTATACGTTATGCGTTATGCGTTATGCGTTATGCGTTATGCGTTATGCGTTATGCGTTATGCGTTATGCGTTATGCGTTATGCGTTATGCGTTATGCGTAACGGGTTATGCGCTATGCGCTATGCGTTATGCGTTATGCGTTATGCGTTATGCGTTATGCGTTATGCGTTATGCGTTATGCGTTATGCGTTATGCGTTATGCGTTATGCGTTATGCGTTATGCGTTATGCGTTATGCGTTATGCGTTATGCGTCATGCGCTATGGGTTATGCGTTATCCGCTATGGATTATGCGTAATGCATTATAAGTTATGCGTTATGCGTTTTGCGTTATGTGTTATGCGTTATGGGTTATGCGTCATGCGTTATGCGTTATGCGTTATGCGTTATGCGTTTTGCGTTATGCGTTATGCGTTATGCGTTATGCGTTATGCGTTATGCGTTATGCGTTATGCTTTATGCGTTATGCGTTATGCGTTATGCGTTATGCGTTATGCGTTATGCGTTATGCGTTATGCGTTATGCGTTATGCGTTATGCGTTATGCGTTATGCGTTATGCGTTATGCGTTATGCGTTATGCGTTATGCGTTATGCGTTATGCGTTATGCGTTATGCGTAATGCGGTATGGGTTGTGCATTGTGCGTTATACGTTATCCGTTATGCGTTATGCGTTATGCGTTATGCGTAATGCGTTATGCGTTATGCGTTATGCGTTATGCGTTATGCGTTATGCGTTATGCGTTATGCGTTATGCGTTATGCGTTATGCGTTATGCGTTATGCGTTATGCGTAATGCGGTATGGGTTGTGCGTTATGCGTTATGCGTTATGCGTTATGCGTTATGCGTTATGCGTTATGCGTTATGCGTTTTGCGTTATGCGTTATGCGTTATGCGTTATGCGTTATGCGTTATGCGTTATGCGTTATGCGTTATGCGTTATGCGTTATGCGTTATGCGTTATGCGTTATGCGTTATGCGTTATGCGTTATGCGTTATGCGTTATGCGTTATGCGTTATGCGTTATGCGTTATGCGTTATGCGTTATGCGTTATGCGTTATGCGTTATGCGTTATGCGTTATGCGTTATGCGTTATGCGTTATGCGTTATGCGTTATGCGTTATGCGTTATGCGTTATGCGTTATGCGTTATGCGTTATGCGTTATGGGCTATGCGTTAATTCCTTATGGTTTATACGTTATGCGTTATGCGCTATGAGTTTTGCGTTACGCGTTAAGCGTTATGCGTTATGCGTTATGGGCTATGCGTTATGCGTCATGCGTTATGCGCTATGCGCTATGCGTTATGCGTTATGCGTTATGCGTTATGCGTTATGCGTTATGCGTTATGCGTTATGCGTTATGCGTTATGCGTTATGCGTTATGCGTTATGCGTCATGCGCTATGGGTTATGCGTTATCCGCTATGGATTATGCGTAATGCATTATAAGTTATGCGTTATGCGTTTTGCGTTATGTGTTATGCGTTATGGGTTATGCGTCATGCGTTATGCGTTATGCGTTATGCGTTATGCGTTTTGCGTTATGCGTTATGCGTTATGCGTTATGCGTTATGCGTTATGCTTTATGCGTTATGCGTTATGCGTTATGCGTTATGCGTTATGCGTTATGCGTTATGCGTTATGCGTTATGCGTTATGCGTTATGCGTTATGCGTTATGCGTTATGCGTTATGCGTTATGCGTTATGCGTTATGCGTAATGCGGTATGGGTTGTGCATTGTGCGTTATACGTTATCCGTTATGCGTTATGCGTTATGCGTTATGCGTAATGCGTTATGCGTTATGCGTTATGCGTTATGCGTTATGCGTTATGCGTTATGCGTTATGCGTTATGCGTTATGCGTTATGCGTTATGCGTTATGCGTTATGCGTTATGCGTTATGCGTAATGCGGTATGGGTTGTGCGTTATGCGTTATGCGTTATGCGTTATGCGTTATGCGTTATGCGTTTTGCGTTATGCGTTATGCGTTATGCGTTATGCGTTATGCGTTATACGTTATGCGTCATGCGTTATGCGTTATGCGTTATGCGTTATGCGTTATGCGTTATGCGTTATGCGTTATGCGTTATGCGTTATGCGTTATGCGTTATGCGTTATGCGTTATGCGTTATGCGTTATGCGTTATGCGTTATGCGTTATGCGTTATGCGTTATGCGTTATGCGTTATGCGTTATGCGTTATGCGTTATGCGTTATGCGTTATGCGTTATGCGTTATGGGCTAAGCGTTATGCCTTATGGTTTATACGTTATGAGTTATGCGTTATGCGTTATGCGTTATGCGTTATGCGTTATGCGTTATGCGTTATGCGTTATGCGTTATGCGTTATGCGTTATGCGTTATGCGTTATGCGTTATGCGTTATGCGTTATGCGTTATGCGTTATGCGTTATGCGTTATGCGTTATGCGTTATGCGTTATGCGTTATGCGTTATGCGTTATGCGTTATGCGTTATGCGTTATGCGTTATGCGTTATGCGTTATGCGTTATGCGTTATGGGCTAAGCGTTATGCCTTATGGTTTATACGTTATGCGTTATGCGTTATGCGTTATGAGTTTTGCGTTACGCGTTAAGCGTTATGCGCAATGGGTTATGCGTTATGCGTTATGCGTTATGCGTTATGCGTTATGCGTTATGCGTTATACGTTATGCGTTATGCGTTATGCGTTATGCGTTATGCGTTATGCGTTATGCGTTATGCGTTATGAGTTATGCGTTATGCGTTATGCGTTATGAGTTTTGCGTTATGCGTTATGCGTTATGCGTTATGCGTTATGCGTTATGCGTTATGCGTTATGCGTTATGCGTTATGCGTTATGCGTTATGCGTTATGCGTTATGCGTTATGCGTTATGCGTTATGCGTTATGCGTTATGCGTTATGCGTTATGCGTTATGCGTTATGCGTTATGCGTTATGCGTTACGCGTTAAGCGTTATGCGTTATGCGTTATGCGTTATGCGTTATGCGTTATGCGTTATGCGTTACGCGTTAAGCGTTATGCGTTATGCGTTATGCGTTATGCGTTATGCGTTATGCGTTATGCGTTATGCGTTATGCGTTATGCGTTATGCGTTATGCGTTATGCGTTATGCGTTATGAGTTTTGCGTTATGCGTTATGCGTTATGCGTTATGCGTTATGCGTTATGCGTTATGCGTTATGCGTTATGCGTTATGCGTTATGCGTTATGCGTTATGCGTTATGCGTTATGCGTTATGCGTTATGCGTTATGCGTTATGCGTTATGCGTTATGCGTTATGCGTTATGCGTTATGCGTTATGCGTAACGGGTTATGCGCTATGCGCTATGCGTTATGCGTTATGCGTTATGCGTTATGCGTTATGCGTTATGCGTTATGCGTTATGCGTTATGCGTTATGCGTTATGCGTTATGCGTTATGCGTTATGCGTTATGCGTTATGCGTTATGCGTCATGCGCTATGGGTTATGCGTTATCCGCTATGGATTATGCGTAATGCATTATAAGTTATGCGTTATGCGTTTTGCGTTATGTGTTATGCGTTATGGGTTATGCGTCATGCGTTATGCGTTATGCGTTATGCGTTATGCGTTATGCGTTATGCGTTATGCGTTATGCGTTATGCGTTATGCGTTATGCGTTATGCGTTATGCGTTATGCGTTATGCGTTATGCGTTATGCGTTATGCGTTATGCGTTATGCGTTATGCGTTATGCGTTATGCGTTATGCGTTATGCGTAATGCGGTATGGGTTGTGCATTGTGCGTTATACGTTATCCGTTATGCGTTATGCGTTATGCGTTATGCGTAATGCGTTATGCGTTATGCGTTATGCGTTATGCGTTATGCGTTATGCGTTATGCGTTATGCGTTATGCGTTATGCGTTATGCGTTATGCGTAATGCGGTATGGGTTGTGCGTTATGCGTTATGCGTTATGCGTTATGCGTTATGCGTTATGCGTTATGCGTTTTGCGTTATGCGTTATGCGTTATGCGTTATGCGTTATGCGTTATGCGTTATGCGTTATGCGTTATGCGTTATGCGTTATGCGTTATGCGTTATGCGTTATGCGTTATGCGTTATGCGTTATGCGTTATGCGTTATGCGTTATGCGTTATGCGTTATGCGTTATGCGTTATGCGTTATGCGTTATGCGTTATGCGTTATGCGTTATGCGTTATGCGTTATGCGTTATGCGTTATGCGTTATGCGTTATGCGTTATGCGTTATGCGTTATGCGTTATGCGTTATGCGTTATGCGTTATGCGTTATGCGTTATGCGTTATGCGTTATGCGTTATGCGTTATGCGTTATGGGCTAAGCGTTATGCCTTATGGTTTATACGTTATGAGTTATGCGTTATGCGTTATGCGTTATGCGTTATGCGTTATGCGTTATGCGTTATGCGTTATGCGTTATGCGTTATGCGTTATGCGTTATGCGTTATGCGTTATGCGTTATGCGTTATGCGTTATGCGTTATGCGTTATGCGTTATGCGTTATGCGTTATGCGTTATGCGTTATGCGTTATGCGTTATGCGTTATGCGTTATGGGCTAAGCGTTATGCCTTATGGTTTATACGTTATGCGTTATGCGTTATGCGTTATGAGTTTTGCGTTACGCGTTAAGCGTTATGCGCAATGGGTTATGCGTTATGCGTTATGCGTTATGCGTTATGCGTTATGCGTTATGCGTTATACGTTATGCGTTATGCGTTATGCGTTATGCGTTATGCGTTATGCGTTATGCGTTATGCGTTATGCGTTATGCGTTATGCGTTATGCGTTATGCGTTATGCGTTATGCGTTATGCGTTATGCGTTATGCGTTATGCGTTATGCGTTATGCGTTATGCGTTATGCGTTATGCGTTATGCGTTATGCGTTATGCGTTATGCGTCATGCGTTACGCGTTAAGCGTTATGCGTAACGGGTTATGCGTTATGCGTTATGCGTTATGCGTTATGACTTTTGCATTATGCGTTGTGCGTTATGCGTTATGCGTTATGGGCTATGCGTTATGCGTTATGCGTTATGCGTTATGCGTTATGCGTTATGCGTTATGCGTTATGCGTTATGCGTTATGCGTTATGCGTTATGCGTTATGCGTTATGCGTTATGCGTTATGCGTTATGCGTTATGCGTTATGCGTTATGCGTTATGCGTTATGCGTTATGCGTTATGCGTTATGCGTTATGCGTTATGCGTTATGAGTTTTGCGTTATGCGTTATGCGTTATGCGTTATGCGTTATGCGTTATGCGTTATGCGTTATGCGTTATACGTTATGCGTTATGCGTTATGCGTTATGCGTTATGCGTTATGCGTTATGCGTTATGCGTTATGCGTTATGCGTTATGCGTTATGCGTTATGCGTAACGGGTTATGCGCTATGCGCTATGCGTTATGCGTTATGCGTTATGCGTTATGCGTTATGCGTTATGCGTTATGCGTTATGCGTTATGCGTTATGCGTTATGCGTTATGCGTTATGCGTTATGCGTTATGCGTTATGCGTTATGCGTTATGCGTTATGCGTCATGCGCTATGGGTTATGCGTTATCCGCTATGGATTATGCGTAATGCATTATAAGTTATGCGTTATGCGTTTTGCGTTATGTGTTATGCGTTATGGGTTATGCGTCATGCGTTATGCGTTATGCGTTATGCGTTATGCGTTTTGCGTTATGCGTTATGCGTTATGCGTTATGCGTTATGCGTTATGCGTTATGCGTTATGCTTTATGCGTTATGCGTTATGCGTTATGCGTTATGCGTTATGCGTTATGCGTTATGCGTTATGCGTTATGCGTTATGCGTTATGCGTTATGCGTTATGCGTTATGCGTTATGCGTTATGCGTTATGCGTTATGCGTTATGCGTTATGCGTTATGCGTTATGCGTTATGCGTTATGCGTTATGCGTTATGCGTTATGCGTAATGCGGTATGGGTTGTGCATTGTGCGTTATACGTTATCCGTTATGCGTTATGCGTTATGCGTTATGCGTAATGCGTTATGCGTTATGCGTTATGCGTTATGCGTTATGCGTTATGCGTTATGCGTTATGCGTTATGCGTTATGCGTTATGCGTTATGCGTTATGCGTAATGCGGTATGGGTTGTGCGTTATGCGTTATGCGTTATGCGTTATGCGTTATGCGTTATGCGTTATGCGTTATGCGTTTTGCGTTATGCGTTATGCGTTATGCGTTATGCGTTATGCGTTATGCGTTATGCGTTATGCGTTATGCGTTATGCGTTATGCGTTATGCGTTATGCGTTATGCGTTATGCGTTATGCGTTATGCGTTATGCGTTATGCGTTATGCGTTATGCGTTATGCGTTATGCGTTATGCGTTATGCGTTATGCGTTATGCGTTATGCGTTATGCGTTATGCGTTATGCGTTATGCGTTATGCGTTATGCGTTATGCGTTATGCGTTATGCGTTATGCGTTATGCGTTATGCGTTATGCGTTATGCGTTATGGGCTAAGCGTTATGCCTTATGGTTTATACGTTATGAGTTATGCGTTATGCGTTATGCGTTATGCGTTATGCGTTATGCGTTATGCGTTATGCGTTATGCGTTATGCGTTATGCGTTATGCGTTATGCGTTATGCGTTATGCGTTATGCGTTATGCGTTATGCGTTATGCGTTATGCGTTATGCGTTATGCGTTATGCGTTATGCGTTATGCGTTATGCGTTATGCGTTATGCGTTATGCGTTATGCGTTATGCGTTATGCGTTATGCGTTATGCGTTATGCGTTATGGGCTAAGCGTTATGCCTTATGGTTTATACGTTATGAGTTATGCGTTATGCGTTATGCGTTATGCGTTATGCGTTATGCGTTATGCGTTATGCGTTATGCGTTATGCGTTATGCGTTATGCGTTATGCGTTATGCGTTATGCGTTATGCGTTATGCGTTATGCGTTATGCGTTATGCGTTATGCGTTATGCGTTATGGGCTAAGCGTTATGCCTTATGGTTTATACGTTATGCGTTATGCGTTATGCGTTATGAGTTTTGCGTTACGCGTTAAGCGTTATGCGCAATGGGTTATGCGTTATGCGTTATGCGTTATACGTTATGCGTTATGCGTTATGCGTTATGCGTTATACGTTATGCGTTATGCGTTATGCGTTATGCGTTATGCGTTATGCGTTATGCGTTATGCGTTATGAGTTATGCGTTATGCGTTATGCGTTATGAGTTTTGCGTTATGCGTTATGCGTTATGCGTTATGCGTTATGCGTTATGCGTTATGCGTTATGCGTTATGCGTTATGCGTTATGCGTTATGCGTTATGCGTTATGCGTTATGCGTTATGCGTTATGCGTTATGCGTTATGCGTTATGCGTTATGCGTTATGCGTTACGCGTTAAGCGTTATGCGTAACGGGTTATGCGTTATGCGTTATGCGTTATGCGTTATGACTTTTGCATTATGCGTTGTGCGTTATGCGTTATGCGTTATGGGCTATGCGTTATGCGTTATGCGTTATGCGTTATGCGTTATGCGTTATGCGTTATGCGTTATGCGTTATGCGTTATGCGTTATGCGTTATGCGTTATGCGTTATGCGTTATGCGTTATGCGTTATGCGTTATGCGTTATGCGTTATGCGTTATGCGTTATGCGTTATGCGTTATGCGTTATGCGTTATGCGTTATGCGTTATGCGTTATGCGTTATGCGTTATGCGTTATGCGTTATGCGTTATGCGTTATGAGTTTTGCGTTATGCGTTATGCGTTATGCGTTATGCGTTATGCGTTATGCGTTATGCGTTATGCGTTATGCGTTATGCGTTATGCGTTATGCGTTATGCGTTATGCGTTATGCGTTATGCGTTATGCGTTATGCGTTATGCGTTATGCGTTATGCGTTATGCGTTATGCGTTATGCGTTATGCGTTATGCGTTATGCGTAACGGGTTATGCGCTATGCGCTATGCGTTATGCGTTATGCGTTATGCGTTATGCGTTATGCGTTATGCGTTATGCGTTATGCGTTATGCGTTATGCGTTATGCGTTATGCGTTATGCGTTATGCGTTATGCGTTATGCGTCATGCGCTATGGGTTATGCGTTATCCGCTATGGATTATGCGTAATGCATTATAAGTTATGCGTTATGCGTTTTGCGTTATGTGTTATGCGTTATGGGTTATGCGTCATGCGTTATGCGTTATGCGTTATGCGTTATGCGTTTTGCGTTATGCGTTATGCGTTATGCGTTATGCGTTATGCGTTATGCGTTATGCGTTATGCGTTATGCGTTATGCGTTATGCGTTATGCGTTATGCGTTATGCGTTATGCGTTATGCGTTATGCGTTATGCGTTATGCGTTATGCGTTATGCGTTATGCGTTATGCGTTATGCGTTATGCGTTATGCGTTATGCGTTATGCGTTATGCGTTATGCGTTATGCGTTATGCGTCATGCGTTACGCGTTAAGCGTTATGCGTAACGGGTTATGCGTTATGCGTTATGCGTTATGCGTTATGACTTTTGCATTATGCGTTGTGCGTTATGCGTTATGCGTTATGGGCTATGCGTTATGCGTTATGCGTTATGCGTTATGCGTTATGCGTTATGCGTTATGCGTTATGCGTTATGCGTTATGCGTTATGCGTTATGCGTTATGCGTTATGCGTTATGCGTTATGCGTTATGCGTTATGCGTTATGCGTTATGCGTTATGCGTTATGCGTTATGCGTTATGCGTTATGCGTCATGCGCTATGGGTTATGCGTTATCCGCTATGGATTATGCGTAATGCATTATAAGTTATGCGTTATGCGTTTTGCGTTATGTGTTATGCGTTATGGGTTATGCGTCATGCGTTATGCGTTATGCGTTATGCGTTATGCGTTTTGCGTTATGCGTTATGCGTTATGCGTTATGCGTTATGCGTTATGCGTTATGCGTTATGCTTTATGCGTTATGCGTTATGCGTTATGCGTTATGCGTTATGCGTTATGCGTTATGCGTTATGCGTTATGCGTTATGCGTTATGCGTTATGCGTTATGCGTTATGCGTTATGCGTTATGCGTTATGCGTTATGCGTTATGCGTTATGCGTTATGCGTTATGCGTTATGCGTTATGCGTTATGCGTTATGCGTTATGCGTAATGCGGTATGGGTTGTGCATTGTGCGTTATACGTTATCCGTTATGCGTTATGCGTTATGCGTTATGCGTAATGCGTTATGCGTTATGCGTTATGCGTTATGCGTTATGCGTTATGCGTTATGCGTTATGCGTTATGCGTTATGCGTTATGCGTTATGCGTTATGCGTAATGCGGTATGGGTTGTGCGTTATGCGTTATGCGTTATGCGTTATGCGTTATGCGTTATGCGTTATGCGTTATGCGTTTTGCGTTATGCGTTATGCGTTATGCGTTATGCGTTATGCGTTATGCGTTATGCGTTATGCGTTATGCGTTATGCGTTATGCGTTATGCGTTATGCGTTATGCGTTATGCGTTATGCGTTATGCGTTATGCGTTATGCGTTATGCGTTATGCGTTATGCGTTATGCGTTATGCGTTATGCGTTATGCGTTATGCGTTATGCGTTATGCGTTATGCGTTATGCGTTATGCGTTATGCGTTATGCGTTATGCGTTATGCGTTATGCGTTATGCGTTATGCGTTATGCGTTATGGGCTAAGCGTTATGCCTTATGGTTTATACGTTATGAGTTATGCGTTATGCGTTATGCGTTATGCGTTATGCGTTATGCGTTATGCGTTATGCGTTATGCGTTATGCGTTATGCGTTATGCGTTATGCGTTATGCGTTATGCGTTATGCGTTATGCGTTATGCGTTATGCGTTATGCGTTATGCGTTATGCGTTATGCGTTATGCGTTATGCGTTATGCGTTATGCGTTATGCGTTATGCGTTATGCGTTATGCGTTATGCGTTATGCGTTATGCGTTATGCGTTATGGGCTAAGCGTTATGCCTTATGGTTTATACGTTATGAGTTATGCGTTATGCGTTATGCGTTATGCGTTATGCGTTATGCGTTATGCGTTATGCGTTATGCGTTATGCGTTATGCGTTATGCGTTATGCGTTATGCGTTATGCGTTATGCGTTATGCGTTATGCGTTATGCGTTATGCGTTATGCGTTATGCGTTATGGGCTAAGCGTTATGCCTTATGGTTTATACGTTATGCGTTATGCGTTATGCGTTATGAGTTTTGCGTTACGCGTTAAGCGTTATGCGCAATGGGTTATGCGTTATGCGTTATGCGTTATACGTTATGCGTTATGCGTTATGCGTTATGCGTTATACGTTATGCGTTATGCGTTATGCGTTATGCGTTATGCGTTATGCGTTATGCGTTATGCGTTATGAGTTATGCGTTATGCGTTATGCGTTATGAGTTTTGCGTTATGCGTTATGCGTTATGCGTTATGCGTTATGCGTTATGCGTTATGCGTTATGCGTTATGCGTTATGCGTTATGCGTTATGCGTTATGCGTTATGCGTTATGCGTTATGCGTTATGCGTTATGCGTTATGCGTTATGCGTTATGCGTTATGCGTTATGCGTTACGCGTTAAGCGTTATGCGTAACGGGTTATGCGTTATGCGTTATGCGTTATGCGTTATGACTTTTGCATTATGCGTTGTGCGTTATGCGTTATGCGTTATGGGCTATGCGTTATGCGTTATGCGTTATGCGTTATGCGTTATGCGTTATGCGTTATGCGTTATGCGTTATGCGTTATGCGTTATGCGTTATGCGTTATGCGTTATGCGTTATGCGTTATGCGTTATGCGTTATGCGTTATGCGTTATGCGTTATGCGTTATGCGTTATGCGTTATGCGTTATGCGTTATGCGTTATGCGTTATGCGTTATGCGTTATGCGTTATGCGTTATGCGTTATGCGTTATGCGTTATGAGTTTTGCGTTATGCGTTATGCGTTATGCGTTATGCGTTATGCGTTATGCGTTATGCGTTATGCGTTATGCGTTATGCGTTATGCGTTATGCGTTATGCGTTATGCGTTATGCGTTATGCGTTATGCGTTATGCGTTATGCGTTATGCGTTATGCGTTATGCGTTATGCGTTATGCGTTATGCGTTATGCGTTATGCGTAACGGGTTATGCGCTATGCGCTATGCGTTATGCGTTATGCGTTATGCGTTATGCGTTATGCGTTATGCGTTATGCGTTATGCGTTATGCGTTATGCGTTATGCGTTATGCGTTATGCGTTATGCGTTATGCGTCATGCGCTATGGGTTATGCGTTATCCGCTATGGATTATGCGTAATGCATTATAAGTTATGCGTTATGCGTTTTGCGTTATGTGTTATGCGTTATGGGTTATGCGTCATGCGTTATGCGTTATGCGTTATGCGTTATGCGTTTTGCGTTATGCGTTATGCGTTATGCGTTATGCGTTATGCGTTATGCGTTATGCGTTATGCGTTATGCTTTATGCGTTATGCGTTATGCGTTATGCGTTATGCGTTATGCGTTATGCGTTATGCGTTATGCGTTATGCGTTATGCGTTATGCGTTATGCGTTATGCGTTATGCGTTATGCGTTATGCGTTATGCGTAATGCGGTATGGGTTGTGCATTGTGCGTTATACGTTATCCGTTATGCGTTATGCGTTATGCGTTATGCGTAATGCGTTATGCGTTATGCGTTATGCGTTATGCGTTATGCGTTATGCGTTATGCGTTATGCGTTATGCGTTATGCGTTATGCGTTATGCGTTATGCGTTATGCGTTATGCGTTATGCGTAATGCGGTATGGGTTGTGCGTTATGCGTTATGCGTTATGCGTTATGCGTTATGCGTTATGCGTTATGCGTTTTGCGTTATGCGTTATGCGTTATGCGTTATGCGTTATGCGTTATGCGTTATGCGTTATGCGTTATGCGTTATGCGTTATGCGTTATGCGTTATGCGTTATGCGTTATGCGTTATGCGTTATGCGTTATGCGTTATGCGTTATGCGTTATGCGTTATGCGTTATGCGTTATGCGTTATGCGTTATGCGTTATGCGTTATGCGTTATGCGTTATGCGTTATGCGTTATGCGTTATGGGCTATGCGTTAATTCCTTATGGTTTATACGTTATGCGTTATGCGCTATGAGTTTTGCGTTACGCGTTAAGCGTTATGCGTTATGCGTTATGGGCTATGCGTTATGCGTCATGCGTTATGCGCTATGCGCTATGCGTTATGCGTTATGCGTTATGCGTTATGCGTTATGCGTTATGCGTTATGCGTTATGCGTTATGCGTTATGCGTTATGCGTTATGCGTTATGCGTTATGCGTTATGCGTCATGCGCTATGGGTTATGCGTTATCCGCTATGGATTATGCGTAATGCATTATAAGTTATGCGTTATGCGTTTTGCGTTATGTGTTATGCGTTATGGGTTATGCGTCATGCGTTATGCGTTATGCGTTATGCGTTATGCGTTTTGCGTTATGCGTTATGCGTTATGCGTTATGCGTTATGCGTTATGCGTTATGCGTTATGCGTTATGCTTTATGCGTTATGCGTTATGCGTTATGCGTTATGCGTTATGCGTTATGCGTTATGCGTTATGCGTTATGCGTTATGCGTTATGCGTAACGGGTTATGCGCTATGCGCTATGCGTTATGCGTTATGCGTTATGCGTTATGCGTTATGCGTTATGCGTTATGCGTTATGCGTTATGCGTTATGCGTTATGCGTTATGCGTTATGCGTTATGCGTTATGCGTTATGCGTTATGCGTTATGCGTTATGCGTTATGCGTCATGCGCTATGGGTTATGCGTTATCCGCTATGGATTATGCGTAATGCATTATAAGTTATGCGTTATGCGTTTTGCGTTATGTGTTATGCGTTATGGGTTATGCGTCATGCGTTATGCGTTATGCGTTATGCGTTATGCGTTTTGCGTTATGCGTTATGCGTTATGCGTTATGCGTTATGCGTTATGCGTTATGCGTTATGCGTTATGCTTTATGCGTTATGCGTTATGCGTTATGCGTTATGCGTTATGCGTTATGCGTTATGCGTTATGCGTTATGCGTTATGCGTTATGCGTTATGCGTTATGCGTTATGCGTTATGCGTTATGCGTTATGCGTTATGCGTTATGCGTAATGCGGTATGGGTTGTGCATTGTGCGTTATACGTTATCCGTTATGCGTTATGCGTTATGCGTTATGCGTAATGCGTTATGCGTTATGCGTTATGCGTTATGCGTTATGCGTTATGCGTTATGCGTTATGCGTTATGCGTTATGCGTTATGCGTTATGCGTTATGCGTTATGCGTAATGCGGTATGGGTTGTGCGTTATGCGTTATGCGTTATGCGTTATGCGTTATGCGTTATGCGTTATGCGTTTTGCGTTATGCGTTATGCGTTATGCGTTATGCGTTATGCGTTATGCGTTATGCGTTATGCGTTATGCGTTATGCGTTATGCGTTATGCGTTATGCGTTATGCGTTATGCGTTATGCGTTATGCGTTATGCGTTATGCGTTATGCGTTATGCGTTATGCGTTATGCGTTATGCGTTATGCGTTATGCGTTATGCGTTATGCGTTATGCGTTATGCGTTATGCGTTATGCGTTATGCGTTATGCGTTATGCGTTATGCGTTATGCGTTATGCGTTACGCGTTAAGCGTTATGCGCAATGGGTTATGCGTTATGCGTTATGCGTTATGCGTTATGCGTTATACGTTATGCGTTATGCGTTATGCGTTATGCGTTATGCGTTATGCGTTATGCGTTATGCGTTATGAGTTATGCGTTATGCGTTATGCGTTATGCGTTTTGCGTTATGCGTTATGCGTTATGCGTTATGCGTTATGCGTTATGCGTTATGCGTTATGCGTTATGCGTTATGCGTTATGCGTTATGCGTTATGCGTAATGCGGTATGGGTTGTGCGTGTTGCGTTATCCGTTATCCGTTATGCGTTATGCGTTATGCGTAATGCGTTATGCGTTATGCGTTATGCGTTATGAGTTATGCGGCATGGGTTATGCGTAATGCGTTATGCGTTATGCGTTATGCGTTATGCGTTATGCGTTATGCGTTATGCGTTATGCGTTATGCGTTATGCGTTATGCGTTATGCGTTATGCGTTATGCGTTATGCGTTATGCGTTATGCGTTATGCGTTATGCGTTATGCGTTATGGGTTATGGGTTATGCGTTATGCGTTATGCGTTATGCGTAATGCGGTATGGGTTGTGCGTGTTGCGTTATCCGTTATCCGTTATGCGTTATGCGTTACGCGTTAAGCGTTATGCGTTATGCGTTATGCGTTATGCGTTATGCGTTATGCGTTATGCGTTATGTGTTTTGCGTTATGTGTTATGCGTTATGGGTAATGCGTCATGCGTTATGCGTTATGGGTTATGCGTTATGCGTTATGCGTTATGCGTTATGCGTTATGCGTTATGCGTTATGCGTTATGCGTTATGCGTTATGCGTTATGCGTTATGCGTTATGCGTTATGCGTTATGCGTTATGCGTTATGGGCTAAGCGTTATGCCTTATGGTTTATACGTTATGCGTTATGCGTTATGCGATATGAGTTTTGCGTTACGCGTTAAGCGTTATGCGCAATGGGTTATGCGTTATGCGTTATGCGTTATGCGTTATGCGTTATGCGTTATGCGTTATACGTTATGCGTTATGCGTTATGCGTTATGCGTTATGCGTTATGCGTTATGCGTTATGCGTTATGAGTTATGCGTTATGCGTTATGCGTTATGAGTTTTGCGTTATGCGTTATGCGTTATGCGTTATGCGTTATGCGTTATGCGTTATGCGTTATGCGTTATGCGTTATGCGTTATGCGTTATGCGTTATGCGTTATGCGTTATGCGTTATGCGTTATGCGTTATGCGTTATGCGTTATGCGTTATGCGTTATGCGTTATGCGTTATGCGTTATGCGTTATGCGTTACGCGTTAAGCGTTATGCGTAACGGGTTATGCGTTATGCGTTATGCGTTATGCGTTATGACTTTTGCATTATGCGTTGTGCGTTATGCGTTATGCGTTATGGGCTATGCGTTATGCGTTATGCGTTATGCGTTATGCGTTATGCGTTATGCGTTATGCGTTATGCGTTATGCGTTATGCGTTATGCGTTATGCGTTATGCGTTATGCGTTATGCGTTATGCGTTATGCGTTATGCGTTATGCGTTATGCGTTATGCGTTATGCGTTATGCGTTATGCGTTATGCGTTATGCGTTATGCGTTATGCGTTATGCGTTATGCGTTATGCGTTATGCGTTATGCGTTATGCGTTATGCGTTATGCGTTATGAGTTTTGCGTTATGCGTTATGCGTTATGCGTTATGCGTTATGCGTTATGCGTTATGCGTTATGCGTTATACGTTATGCGTTATGCGTTATGCGTTATGCGTTATGCGTTATGCGTTATGCGTTATGCGTTATGCGTTATGCGTTATGCGTTATGCGTTATGCGTTATGCGTTATGCGTTATGCGTTATGCGTTATGCGTTATGCGTAACGGGTTATGCGTTATGCGCTATGCGTTATGCGTTATGCGTTATGCGTTATGCGTTATGCGTTATGCGTTATGCGTTATGCGTTATGCGTTATGCGTTATGCGTTATGCGTTATGCGTTATGCGTTATGCGTCATGCGCTATGGGTTATGCGTTATCCGCTATGGATTATGCGTAATGCATTATAAGTTATGCGTTATGCGTTTTGCGTTATGTGTTATGCGTTATGCGTTATGCGTTTTGCGTTATGCGTTATGCGTTATGCGTTATGCGTTATGCGTTATGCGTTATGCGTTATGCTTTATGCGTTATGCGTTATGCGTTATGCGTTATGCGTTATGCGTTATGCGTTATGCGTTATGCGTTATGCGTTATGCGTTATGCGTTATGCGTTATGCGTTATGCGTTATGCGTTATGCGTTATGCGTTATGCGTTATGCGTTATGCGTTATGCGTTATGCGTTATGCGTAATGCGGTATGGGTTGTGCATTGTGCGTTATACGTTATCCGTTATGCGTTATGCGTTATGCGTTATGCGTTATGCGTAATGCGTTATGCGTTATGCGTTATGCGTTATGCGTTATGCGTTATGCGTTTTGCGTTATGCGTTATGCGTTATGCGTTATGCGTTATGCGTTATGCGTTATGCGTTATGCTTTATGCGTTATGCGTTATGCGTTATGCGTTATGCGTTATGCGTTATGCGTTATGCGTTATGCGTTATGCGTTATGCGTTATGCGTTATGCGTTATGCGTTATGCGTTATGCGTTATGCGTTATGCGTTATGCGTTATGCGTTATGCGTTATGCGTTATGCGTTATGCGTTATGCGTTATGCGTTATGCGTTATGCGTTATGCGTTATGCGTAATGCGGTATGGGTTGTGCATTGTGCGTTATACGTTATCCGTTATGCGTTATGCGTTATGCGTTATGCGTTATGCGTAATGCGTTATGCGTTATGCGTTATGCGTTATGCGTTATGCGTTATGCGTTATGCGTTATGCGTTATGCGTTATGCGTTATGCGTTATGCGTTATGCGTTATGCGTTATGCGTTATGCGTTATGCGTAATGCGGTATGGGTTGTGCGTTATGCGTTATGCGTTATGCGTTATGCGTTATGCGTTATGCGTTATGCGTTTTGCGTTATGCGTTATGCGTTATGCGTTATGCGTTATGCGTTATGCGTTATGCGTTATGCGTTATGCGTTATGCGTTATGCGTTATGCGTTATGCGTTATGCGTTATGCGTTATGCGTTATGCGTTATGCGTTATGCGTTATGCGTTATGCGTTATGCGTTATGCGTTATGCGTTATGCGTTATGCGTTATGCGTTATGCGTTATGCGTTATGCGTTATGCGTTATGCGTTATGCGTTATGCGTTATGCGTTATGCGTTATGCGTTATGCGTTATGCGTTATGCGTTATGCGTTATGCGTTATGCGTTATGCGTTATGCGTTATGCGTTATGCGTTATGCGTTATGCGTTATGCGTTATGCGTTATGCGTTATGCGTTATGGGCTAAGCGTTATGCCTTATGGTTTATACGTTATGAGTTATGCGTTATGCGTTATGCGTTATGCGTTATGCGTTATGCGTTATGCGTTATGCGTTATGCGTTATGCGTTATGCGTTATGCGTTATGCGTTATGCGTTATGCGTTATGCGTTATGCGTTATGCGTTATGCGTTATGCGTTATGCGTTATGCGTTATGCGTTATGCGTTATGCGTTATGCGTTATGCGTTATGCGTTATGCGTTATGCGTTATGCGTTATGCGTTATGCGTTATGCGTTATGCGTTATGCGTTATGCGTTCTGCGTTATGCGTTATGGGCTAAGCGTTATGCCTTATGGTTTATACGTTATGAGTTATGCGTTATGCGTTATGCGTTATGCGTTATGCGTTATGCGTTATGCGTTATGCGTTATGCGTTATGCGTTATGCGTTGTGCGTTATGCGTTATGCGTTCTGCGTTATGCGTTATGGGCTAAGCGTTATGCCTTATGGTTTATACGTTATGCGTTATGCGTTATGCGTTATGCGTTATGCGTTATGCGTTATGCGTTATGCGTTATGCGTTATGCGTTATGCGTTATGCGTTATGCGTTATGCGTTATGCGTTATGCGTTATGCGTTATGCGTTATGCGTTATGCGTTATGCGTTATGCGTTATGCGTTATGCGTTATGCGTTATGCGTTATGCGTTATGCGTTATGCGTTATGCGTTATGCGTTATGCGTTATGCGTTATGCGTTATGCGTTATGCGTTATGCGTTATGCGTTATGCGTTATGCGTTATGCGTTATGCGTTATGCGTTATGCGTTATGCGTTATGCGTTATGCGTTATGCGTTATGCGTTATGCGTTATGCGTTATGCGTTATGCGTTATGCGTTATGCGTTATGCGTTATGCGTTATGCGTTATGCGTTATGCGTTATGCGTTATGCGTTATGCGTTATGGGTTATGGGTTATGCGTTATGCGTTATGCGTTATGCGTAATGCGGTATGGGTTGTGCGTGTTGCGTTATCCGTTATCCGTTATGCGTTATGCGTTATGCGTAATGCGTTATGCGTTATGCGTTATGCGTTATGAGTTATGCGGCATGGGTTATGCGTAATGCGTTATGCGTTATGCGTTATGCGTTATGCGTTATGCGTTATGCGTTATGCGTTATGCGTTATGCGTTATGCGTTATGCGTTATGCGTTATGCGTTATGCGTTATGCGTTATGCGTTATGCGTTATGCGTTATGGGCTAAGCGTTATGCCTTATGGTTTATACGTTATGAGTTATGCGTTATGCGTTATGCGTTATGCGTTATGCGTTATGCGTTATGCGTTATGCGTTATGCGTTATGCGTTATGCGTTATGCGTTATGCGTTATGCGTTATGCGTTATGCGTTATGCGTTATGCGTTATGCGTTATGCGTTATGCGTTATGCGTTATGCGTTATGCGTTATGCGTTATGCGTTATGCGTTATGCGTTATGCGTTATGCGTTATGCGTTATGCGTTATGCGTTATGCGTTATGCGTTATGCGTTATGCGTTATGCGTTATGCGTTATGCGTTATGCGTTATGCGTTATGCGTTATGCGTTATGCGTTATGCGTTATGCGTTATGCGTTATGCGTTATGGGCTAAGCGTTATGCCTTATGGTTTATACGTTATGAGTTATGCGTTATGCGTTATGCGTTATGCGTTATGCGTTATGCGTTATGCGTTATGCGTTATGCGTTATGCGTTATGCGTTATGCGTTATGCGTTATGCGTTATGCGTTATGCGTTATGCGTTATGCGTTATGCGTTATGCGTTATGCGTTATGCGTTATGCGTTATGCGTTATGCGTTATGCGTTATGCGTTATGCGTTATGCGTTATGCGTTATGCGTTATGCGTTATGCGTTATGCGTTATGCGTTATGCGTTATGCGTTATGCGTTATGCGTTCTGCGTTATGCGTTATGGGCTAAGCGTTATGCCTTATGGTTTATACGTTATGAGTTATGCGTTATGCGTTATGCGTTATGCGTTATGCGTTATGCGTTATGCGTTATGCGTTATGCGTTGTGCGTTATGCGTTATGCGTTATGCGTTATGCGTTATGCGTTATGCGTTATGCGTTATGCGTTATGCGTTATGCGTTATGGGCTAAGCGTTATGCCTTATGGTTTATACGTTATGCGTTATGCGTTATGCGTTATGCGTTATGCGTTATGCGTTATGCGTTATGCGTTATGCGTTATGCGTTATGCGTTATGCGTTATGCGTTATGCGTTATGCGTTATGCGTTATGCGTTATGCGTTATGCGTTATGCGTTATGCGTTATGCGTTATGCGTTATGCGTTATGCGTTATGCGTTATGCGTTATGCGTTATGAGTTATGCGGCATGGGTTATGCGTAATGCGTTATGCGTTATGCGTTATGCGTTATGCGTTATGCGTTATGCGTTATGCGTTATGCGTTATGCGTTATGCGTTATGCGTTATGCGTTATGCGTTATGCGTTATGCGTTATGCGTTATGGGTTATGGGTTATGCGTTATGCGTTATGCGTTATGCGTAATGCGGTATGGGTTGTGCGTGTTGCGTTATCCGTTATCCGTTATGCGTTATGCGTTATGCGTAATGCGTTATGCGTTATGCGTTATGCGTTATGAGTTATGCGGCATGGGTTATGCGTAATGCGTTATGCGTTATGCGTTATGCGTTATGCGTTATGCGTTATGCGTTATGCGTTATGCGTTATGCGTTATGCGTTATGCGTTATGCGTTATGCGTTATGCGTTATGCGTTATGCGTTATGCGTTATGCGTTATGCGTTATGCGTTATGGGTTATGGGTTATGCGTTATGCGTTATGCGTTATGCGTAATGCGGTATGGGTTGTGCGTGTTGCGTTATCCGTTATCCGTTATGCGTTATGCGTTACGCGTTAAGCGTTATGCGTTATGCGTTATGCGTTATGCGTTATGCGTTATGTGTTTTGCGTTATGTGTTATGCGTTATGGGTAATGCGTCATGCGTTATGCGTTATGGGTTATGCGTTATGCGTTATGCGTTATGCGTTATGCGTTATGCGTTATGCGTTATGCGTTATGCGTTATGCGTTATGCGTTATGCGTTATGCGTTATGCGTTATGCGTTATGCGTTATGCGTTATGGGCTAAGCGTTATGCCTTATGGTTTATACGTTATGCGTTATGCGTTATGCGATATGAGTTTTGCGTTACGCGTTAAGCGTTATGCGCAATGGGTTATGCGTTATGCGTTATGCGTTATGCGTTATGCGTTATGCGTTATGCGTTATACGTTATGCGTTATGCGTTATGCGTTATG
This sequence comes from Lasioglossum baleicum, assembly GCF_051020765.1. Lineage (NCBI taxonomy): Eukaryota > Metazoa > Arthropoda > Insecta > Hymenoptera > Halictidae > Lasioglossum > Lasioglossum baleicum. The sequence goes on from NW_027469555.1 coordinate 26,670, forward strand.
CGTTATGCGTTATGCGTTATGCGTTATGCGTTATGAGTTATGCGTTATGCGTTATGCGTTATGAGTTTTGCGTTATGCGTTATGCGTTATGCGTTATGCGTTATGCGTTATGCGTTATGCGTTATGCGTTATGCGTTATGCGTTATGCGTTATGCGTTATGCGTTATGCGTTATGCGTTATGCGTTATGCGTTATGCGTTATGCGTTATGCGTTATGCGTTATGCGTTATGCGTTATGCGTTATGCGTTATGCGTTATGCGTTATGCGTTATGCGTTATGCGTTATGCGTTATGCGTTATGCGTTATGCGTTATGCGTTACGCGTTAAGCGTTATGCGTAACGGGTTATGCGTTATGCGTTATAACTTTTGCATTATGCGTTGTGCGTTATGCGTTATGCGTTATGGGCTATGCGTTATGCGTTATGCGTTATGCGTTATGCGTTATGCGTTATGCGTTATGCGTTATGCGTTATGCGTTATGCGTTATGCGTTATGCGTTATGCGTTATGCGTTATGCGTTATGCGTTATGCGTTATGCGTTATGCGTTATGCGTTATGCGTTATGCGTTATGCGTTATGCGTTATGCGTTATGCGTTATGCGTTATGCGTTATGCGTTATGGGTTATGGGTTATGCGTTATGCGTTATGCGTTATGCGTAATGCGGTATGGGTTGTGCGTGTTGCGTTATCCGTTATCCGTTATGCGTTATGCGTTATGCGTAATGCGTTATGCGTTATGCGTTATGCGTTATGAGTTATGCGGCATGGGTTATGCGTAATGCGTTATGCGTTATGCGTTATGCGTTATGCGTTATGCGTTATGCGTTATGCGTTATGCGTTATGTGTTTTGCGTTATGTGTTATGCGTTATGGGTAATGCGTCATGCGTTATGCGTTATGGGTTATGCGTTATGCGTTATGCGTTATGCGTTATGCGTTATGCGTTATGCGTTATGCGTTATGCGTTATGCGTTATGCGTTATGCGTTATGCGTTATGCGTTATGCGTTATGCGTTATGCGTTATGGGCTAAGCGTTATGCCTTATGGTTTATACGTTATGCGTTATGCGTTATGCGATATGAGTTTTGCGTTACGCGTTAAGCGTTATGCGCAATGGGTTATGCGTTATGCGTTATGCGTTATGCGTTATGCGTTATGCGTTATGCGTTATGCGTTATACGTTATGCGTTATGCGTTATGCGTTATGCGTTATGCGTTATGCGTTATGCGTTATGCGTTATGAGTTATGCGTTATGCGTTATGCGTTATGAGTTTTGCGTTATGCGTTATGCGTTATGCGTTATGCGTTATGCGTTATGCGTTATGCGTTATGCGTTATGCGTTATACGTTATGCGTTATGCGTTATGCGTTATGCGTTATGCGTTATGCGTTATGCGTTATGCGTTATGCGTTATGCGTTATGCGTTATGCGTTATGCGTTACGCGTTAAGCGTTATGCGTAACGGGTTATGCGTTATGCGTTATGCGTTATGCGTTATGACTTTTGCATTATGCGTTGTGCGTTATGCGTTATGCGTTATGGGCTATGCGTTATGCGTTATGCGTTATGCGTTATGCGTTATGCGTTATGCGTTATGCGTTATGCGTTATGCGTTATGCGTTATGCGTTATGCGTTATGCGTTATGCGTTATGCGTTATGCGTTATGCGTTATGCGTTATGCGTTATGCGTTATGCGTTATGCGTTATGCGTTATGCGTTATGCGTTATGCGTTATGCGTTATGCGTTATGCGTTATGCGTTATGAGTTTTGCGTTATGCGTTATGCGTTATGCGTTATGCGTTATGCGTTATGCGTTATGCGTTATGCGTTATACGTTATGCGTTATGCGTTATGCGTTATGCGTTATGCGTTATGCGTTATGCGTTATGCGTTATGCGTTATGCGTTATGCGTTATGCGTTATGCGTTATGCGTTATGCGTTATGCGTAACGGGTTATGCGTTATGCGCTATGCGTTATGCGTTATGCGTTATGCGTTATGCGTTATGCGTTATGCGTTATGCGTTATGCGTTATGCGTTATGCGTTATGCGTTATGCGTTATGCGTTATGCGTTATGCGTTATGCGTTATGCGTTATGCGTTATGCGTCATGCGCTATGGGTTATGCGTTATCCGCTATGGATTATGCGTAATGCATTATAAGTTATGCGTTATGCGTTTTGCGTTATGTGTTATGCGTTATGGGTTATGCGTCATGCGTTATGCGTTATGCGTTATGCGTTATGCGTTTTGCGTTATGCGTTATGCGTTATGCGTTATGCGTTATGCGTTATGCGTTATGCGTTATGCTTTATGCGTTATGCGTTATGCGTTATGCGTTATGCGTTATGCGTTATGCGTTATGCGTTTTGCGTTATGCGTTATGCGTTATGCGTTATGCGTTATGCGTTATGCGTTATGCGTTATGCTTTATGCTTTATGCGTTATGCGTTATGCGTTATGCGTTATGCGTTATACGTTATGCGTTATGCGTTATGCGTTATGCGTTATGCGTTATGCGTTATGCGTTATGCGTTATGCGTTATGATTTATGCGTTATGCGTTATGCGTTATGAGTTTTGCGTTATGCGTTATGCGTTATGCGTTATGCGTTATGCGTTATGCGTTATGCGTTATGCGTTATGCGTTATGCGTTATGCGTTATGCGTTATGCGTTATGCGTTATGCGTTATGCGTTATGCGTTATGCGTTATGCGTTATGCGTTATGCGTTATGCGTTATGCGTTATGCGTTATGCGTTACGCGTTAAGCGTTATGCGTAACGGGTTATGCGTTATGCGTTATGCGTTATGACTTTTGCATTATGCGTTGTGCGTTATGCGTTATGCGTTATGGGCTATGCGTTATGCGTTATGCGTTATGCGTTATGCGTTATGCGTTATGCGTTATGCGTTATGCGTTATGCGTTATGCGTTATGCGTTATGCGTTATGCGTTATGCGTTATGCGTTATGCGTTATGCGTTATGCGTTATGCGTTATGCGTTATGCGTTATGCGTTATGCGTTATGCGTTATGCGTTATGCGTTATGCGTTATGCGTTATGCGTTATGCGTTATGCGTTATGCGTTATGCGTTATGAGTTTTGCGTTATGCGTTATGCGTTATGCGTTATGCGTTATGCGTTATGCGTTATGCGTTATGCGTTATACGTTATGCGTTATGCGTTATGCGTTATGCGTTATGCGTTATGCGTTATGCGTTATGCGTTATGCGTTATGCGTTATGCGTTATGCGTTATGCGTTATGCGTTATGCGTTATGCGTTATGCGTAACGGGTTATGCGTTATGCGTTATGCGTTATGCGTTATGCGTTATGCGTTATGCGTTATGCGTTATGCGTTATGCGTTATGCGTTATGCGTTATGCGTTATGCGTTATGCGTTATGCGTTATGCGTTATGCGTTATGCGTTATGCGTTATGGGCTAAGCGTTATGCCTTATGGTTTATACGTTATGAGTTATGCGTTATGCGTTATGCGTTATGCGTTATGCGTTATGCGTTATGCGTTATGCGTTATGCGTTATGCGTTATGCGTTATGCGTTATGCGTTATGCGTTATGCGTTATGCGTTATGCGTTATGCGTTATGCGTTATGCGTTATGCGTTATGCGTTATGCGTTATGCGTTATGCGTTATGCGTTATGCGTTATACGTTATGCGTTATGCGTTATGCGTTATGCGTTATGCGTTATGCGTTATGCGTTATGCGTTCTGCGTTATGCGTTATGGGCTAAGCGTTATGCCTTATGGTTTATACGTTATGAGTTATGCGTTATGCGTTATGCGTTATGCGTTATGCGTTATGCGTTATGCGTTATGCGTTATGCGTTATGCGTTATGCGTTATGCGTTATGCGTTATGCGTTATGCGTTATGCGTTATGCGTTATGCGTTATGCGTTATGCGTCATGCGCTATGGGTTATGCGTTATCCGCTATGGATTATGCGTAATGCATTATAAGTTATGCGTTATGCGTTTTGCGTTATGTGTTATGCGTTATGGGTTATGCGTCATGCGTTATGCGTTATGCGTTATGCGTTATGCGTTTTGCGTTATGCGTTATGCGTTATGCGTTATGCGTTATGCGTTATGCGTTATGCGTTATGCTTTATGCGTTATGCGTTATGCGTTATGCGTTATGCGTTATGCGTTATGCGTTATGCGTTATGCGTTATGCGTTATGCGTTATGCGTTATGCGTTATGCGTTATGCGTTATGCGTTATGCGTTATGCGTTATGCGTTATGCGTTATGCGTTATGCGTAATGCGGTATGGGTTGTGCATTGTGCGTTATACGTTATCCGTTATGCGTTATGCGTTATGCGTTATGCGTTATGCGTTATGCGTTATGCGTTATGCGTTATGCGTTATGCGTTATGCGTTATGCGTTATGCGTTATGCGTTATGCGTTATGCGTTATGCGTTATGCGTTATGCGTTATGCGTTATGCGTTATGCGTTATGCGTTATGCGTTATGCGTTATGCGTTATACGTTATGCGTTATGCGTTATGCGTTATGCGTTATGCGTTATGCGTTATGCGTTATGCGTTCTGCGTTATGCGTTATGGGCTAAGCGTTATGCCTTATGGTTTATACGTTATGAGTTATGCGTTATGCGTTATGCGTTATGCGTTATGCGTTATGCGTTATGCGTTATGCGTTATGCGTTATGCGTTATGCGTTATGCGTTATGCGTTATGCGTTATGCGTTATGCGTTATGCGTTATGCGTTATGCGTTATGCGTCATGCGCTATGGGTTATGCGTTATCCGCTATGGATTATGCGTAATGCATTATAAGTTATGCGTTATGCGTTTTGCGTTATGTGTTATGCGTTATGGGTTATGCGTCATGCGTTATGCGTTATGCGTTATGCGTTATGCGTTTTGCGTTATGCGTTATGCGTTATGCGTTATGCGTTATGCGTTATGCGTTATGCTTTATGCGTTATGCGTTATGCGTTATGCGTTATGCGTTATGCGTTATGCGTTATGCGTTATGCGTTATGCGTTATGCGTTATGCGTTATGCGTTATGCGTTATGCGTTATGCGTTATGCGTTATGCGTTATGCGTTATGCGTTATGCGTTATGCGTAATGCGGTATGGGTTGTGCATTGTGCGTTATACGTTATCCGTTATGCGTTATGCGTTATGCGTTATGCGTTATGCGTAATGCGTTATGCGTTATGCGTTATGCGTTATGCGTTATGCGTTATGCGTTATGCGTTATGCGTTATGCGTTATGCGTTATGCGTTATGCGTTATGCGTTATGCGTTATGCGTTATGCGTTATGCGTAATGCGGTATGGGTTGTGCGTTATGCGTTATGCGTTATGCGTTATGCGTTATGCGTTATGCGTTATGCGTTTTGCGTTATGCGTTATGCGTTATGCGTTATGCGTTATGCGTTATGCGTTATGCGTTATGCGTTATGCGTTATGCGTTATGCGTTATGCGTTATGCGTTATGCGTTATGCGTTATGCGTTATGCGTTATGCGTTATGCGTTATGCGTTATGCGTTATGCGTTATGCGTTATGCGTTATGCGTTATGCGTTATGCGTTATGCGTTATGCGTTATGCGTTATGCGTTATGCGTTATGCGTTATGCGTTATGCGTTATGCGTTATGCGTTATGCGTTATGCGTTATGCGTTATGCGTTATGCGTTATGCGTTATGCGTTATGCGTTATGCGTTATGGGCTAAGCGTTATGCCTTATGGTTTATACGTTATGAGTTATGCGTTATGCGTTATGCGTTATGCGTTATGCGTTATGCGTTATGCGTTATGCGTTATGCGTTATGCGTTATGCGTTATGCGTTATGCGTTATGCGTTATGCGTTATGCGTTATGCGTTATGCGTTATGCGTTATGCGTTATGCGTTATGCGTTATGCGTTATGCGTTATGCGTTATGCGTTATGCGTTATACGTTATGCGTTATGCGTTATGCGTTATGCGTTATGCGTTATGCGTTATGCGTTATGCGTTCTGCGTTATGCGTTATGGGCTAAGCGTTATGCCTTATGGTTTATACGTTATGAGTTATGCGTTATGCGTTATGCGTTATGCGTTATGCGTTATGCGTTATGCGTTATGCGTTATGCGTTGTGCGTTATGCGTTATGCGTTATGCGTTATGCGTTATGCGTTATGCGTTATGCGTTATGCGTTATGGGCTAAGCGTTATGCCTTATGGTTTATACGTTATGCGTTATGCGTTATGCGTTATGCGTTATGCGTTATGCGTTATGCGTTATGCGTTATGCGTTATGCGTTATGCGTTATGCGTTATGCGTTATGCGTTATGCGTTATGCGTTATGCGTTATGCGTTATGCGTTATGCGTTATGCGTTATGCGTTATGCGTTATGCGTTATGCGTTATGCGTTATGCGTTATGCGTTATGCGTTATGCGTTATGCGTTCTGCGTTATGCGTTATGCGTTATGCGTTATGCGTTATGCGTTATGCGTTATGCGTTATGCGTTATGCGTTATGCGTTATGCGTTATGCGTTATGCGTTATGCGTTATGCGTTATGCGTTATGCGTTATGCGTTATGCGTTATGGGTTATGGGTTATGCGTTATGCGTTATGCGTTATGCGTAATGCGGTATGGGTTGTGCGTGTTGCGTTATCCGTTATCCGTTATGCGTTATGCGTTATGCGTAATGCGTTATGCGTTATGCGTTATGCGTTATGAGTTATGCGGCATGGGTTATGCGTAATGCGTTATGCGTTATGCGTTATGCGTTATGCGTTATGCGTTATGCGTTATGCGTTATGCGTTATGCGTTATGCGTTATGCGTTATGCGTTATGCGTTATGCGTTATGCGTTATGCGTTATGCGTTATGTGTTTTGCGTTATGTGTTATGCGTTATGGGTAATGCGTCATGCGTTATGCGTTATGGGTTATGCGTTATGCGTTATGCGTGATGCGTTATGCGTTATGCGTTATGCGTTATGCGTTATGCGATATGCGTTATGCGTTATGCGTTATGCGTTATGCGTTATGCGTTATGCGTTATGCGTTATGCGTTATGCGTTATGCGTTATGCGTTATGGATTATGCGTTATGCGTTATGCGTTATGCGTTATGCGTTATGCGTTATGCGTTATGCGTTATGCGTTATGCGTTATGCGTTATGCGTTATGCGTTATGCGTTATGCGTTATGCGTTATGCGTTATGCGTTATGCGTTATGCGTTATGCGTTATGCGTTATGCGTTATGCGTTATGCGTTATGCGTTATGCGTTATGCGTTATGCGTTATGCGTTATGCGTTATGCGTTATGCGTTATGCGTTATGCGTTATGCGTTATGCGTTATGCGTTATGCGTTATGCGTTATGCGTTATGCGTTATGCGTTATGCGTTATGCGTTATGCGTTATGCGTTATGCGTTATGCGTTATGCGTTATGCGTTATGCGTTATGCGTTATGCGTTATGCGTTATGCGTTATGCGTTATGCGTTATGCGTTATGCGTTATGCGTTATGCGTTATGCGTTATGCGTTATGCGTTATGCGTTATGGGTTATGGGTTATGCGTTATGCGTTATGCGTTATGCGTAATGCGGTATGGGTTGTGCGTGTTGCGTTATCCGTTATCCGTTATGCGTTATGCGTTATGCGTAATGCGTTATGCGTTATGCGTTATGCGTTATGAGTTATGCGGCATGGGTTATGCGTAATGCGTTATGCGTTATGCGTTATGCGTTATGCGTTATGCGTTATGCGTTATGCGTTATGCGTTATGCGTTATGCGTTATGCGTTATGCGTTATGCGTTATGCGTTATGCGTTATGCGTTATGCGTTATGCGTTATGCGTTATGCGTTATGCGTTATGCGTTATGGGTTATGGGTTATGCGTTATGCGTTATGCGTAATGCGGTATGGGTTGTGCGTGTTGCGTTATCCGTTATCCGTTATGGGTTATGCGTTACGCGTTAAGCGTTATGCGTTATGCGTTATGCGTTATGCGTTATGTGTTTTGCGTTATGTGTTATGCGTTATGGGTAATGCGTCATGCGTTATGCGTTATGGGTTATGCGTTATGCGTTATGCGTGATGCGTTATGCGTTATGCGTTATGCGTTATGCGATATGCGTTATGCGTTATGCGTTATGCGTTATGCGTTATGCGTTATGCGTTATGCGTTATGCGTTATGCGTTATGCGTTATGCGTTATGCGTTATGCGTTATGCGTTATGCGTTATGCGTTATGCGTTATGCGTTATGCGTTATGCGTTATGTGTTTTGCGTTATGTGTTATGCGTTATGGGTAATGCGTCATGCGTTATGCGTTATGGGTTATGCGTTATGCGTTATGCGTTATGCGTTATGCGTTATGCGTTATGCGTTATGCGTTATGCGTTATGCGTTATGCGTTATGTGTTTTGCGTTATGTGTTATGCGTTATGCGTTATGCGTTATGCGTTATGCGTTATGCGTTATGCGTTATGTGTTTTGCGTTATGTGTTATGCGTTATGGGTAATGCGTCATGCGTTATGCGTTATGGGTTATGCGTTATGCGTTATGCGTTATGCGTTATGCGTTATGCGTTATGCGTTATGCGATATGCGTTATGCGTTATGCGTTATGCGTTATGCGTTATGCGTTATGCGTTATGCGTTATGCGTTATGCGTTATGCGTTATGCATTATGGATTATGCGTAATGCATTATAAGTTATGCGTTATGCGTTATGCGTTATCGGCTTTGCGTTATGCGTCATGCGTTATGGGTTATGCGTTATCCTTTATGGATTATGCGTTATGCGTTATGCGTTATGCGTTATGCGTTATGCGTTATGCGTTATGCGTTATGCGTTATGCGTTAACGGCTTTGCGTTATGCGTCATGCGCTATGGGTTATGCGTTATCCGCTATGGATTATGCGTAATGCATTATAAGTTATGCGTTATGCGTTTTGCGTTATGTGTTATGCGTTATGGGTTATGCGTCATGCGTTATGCGTTATGCGTTATGCGTTATGCGTTTTGCGTTATGCGTTATGCGTTATGCGTTATGCGTTATGCGTTATGCGTTATGCGTTATGCGTTATGCGTTATGCGTTATGCGTTATGCGTTATGCGTTATGCGTTATGCGTTATGCGTTATGCGTTATGCGTTATGCGTTATGCGTTATGCGTTATGCGTTATGCGTTATGCGTTATGCGTTATGCGTTATGCGTTATGCGTTATGCGTTATGCGTTATGCGTTATGCGGTATGGGTTGTGCGTTGTGCGTTATCCGTTATCCGTTATGCGTTATGCGTTATGCGTAATGCGTTATCGGCATTGAGTTATGCGTTATGGGTTATGCGTTATGGGTTATGCGTTATCCGTTATGGATTATGCGTTATGCATTATGCGTAATGCGTAATGCGGTATGGGTTGTGCGTTGTGCGTTATCCGTTATGCGTTATGCGTTATGCGTTATGCGTTATGCGTAATGCGTTATGCGTTATGCGTTATGCGTTATGCGTAATGCGGTATGCGTTATGCGTTATGCGTTATGCGTTATGCGTTATGCGTTATGCGTTATGCGTTATGAGTTATGCGTCATGGGTTATGCGTAATGCGTTATGCGTTATGCGTTATGCGTTATGCGTTATGCGTTATGCGTTATGGGTTATGCGTTATGCGTTATGCGTGATGCGTTATGCGTTATGCGTTATGCGTTATGCGTTATGCGTTATGCGTTATGCGTTATGCGTTAACGGCTTTGCGTTATGCGTCATGCGCTATGGGTTATGCGTTATCCGCTATGGATTATGCGTAATGCATTATAAGTTATGCGTTATGCGTTTTGCGTTATGTGTTATGCGTTATGGGTTATGCGTCATGCGTTATGCGTTATGCGTTATGCGTTATGCGTTTTGCGTTATGCGTTATGCGTTATGCGTTATGCGTTATGCGTTATGCGTTATGCGTTATGCGTTATGCGTTATGCGTTATGCGTTATGCGTTATGCGTTATGCGTTATGCGTTATGCGTTATGCGTTATGCGTTATGCGTTATGCGTTATGCGTTATCGGCATTGAGTTATGCGTTATGGGTTATGCGTTATGGGTTATGCGTTATCCGTTATGGATTATGCGTTATGCATTATGCGTAATGCGTAATGCGGTATGGGTTGTGCGTTGTGCGTTATCCGTTATGCGTTATGCGTTATGCGTTATGCGTTATGCGTAATGCGTTATGCGTTATGCGTTATGCGTTATGCGTAATGCGGTATGCGTTATGCGTTATGCGTTATGCGTTATGCGTTATGCGTTATGCGTTATGCGTTATGCGTTATGCGTTATGCGTTATGCGTTATGCGTTATGCGTTATGCGTTATGCGTTATGCGTTATGCGTTATGCGTTATGCGTTATGGGTTATGCGTTATGCGTTATGCGTGATGCGTTATGCGTTATGCGTTATGCGTTATGCGGTATGCGTTATGCGTTATGCGTTATGCGTTATGCGTTATGCGTTATGCGTTATGCGTTATGCGTTATGCGTTATGGATTATGCGTAATGCATTATAAGTTATGCGTTATGCGTTATGCGTTATCGGCTTTGCGTTATGCGTCATGCGTTATGGGTTATGCGTTATCCTTTATGGATTATGCGTTATGCGTTATGCGTTATGCGTTATGCGTTATGCGTTATGCGTTATGCGTTATGCGTTATGCGTTAACGGCTTTGCGTTATGCGTCATGCGCTATGGGTTATGCGTTATCCGCTATGGATTATGCGTAATGCATTATAAGTTATGCGTTATGCGTTTTGCGTTATGTGTTATGCGTTATGGGTTATGCGTCATGCGTTATGCGTTATGCGTTATGCGTTATGCGTTTTGCGTTATGCGTTATGCGTTATGCGTTATGCGTTATGCGTTATGCGTTATGCGTTATGCGTTATGCGTTATGCGTTATGCGTTATGCGTTATGCGTTATGCGTTATGCGTTATGCGTTATGCGTTATGCGTTATGCGTTATGCGTTATGCGTTATGCGTTATGCGTTATGCGTTATGCGTTATGCGTTATGCGTTATGCGTTATGCGTTATGCGTTATGCGTTATGCGTTATGCGTTATGCGTTATGCGTTATGCGTTATGCGTTATGCGTTATGCGTTATGCGTTATGCGTTATGCGTTATGCGTTATGCGTTATGCGTTATGCGTTATGCGTTATGCGTTATGCGTTATGCGTTATGGGTTATGCGTTATGCGTTATGCGTGATGCGTTATGCGTTATGCGTTATGCGTTATGCGGTATGCGTTATGCGTTATGCGTTATGCGTTATGCGTTATGCGTTATGCGTTATGCGTTATGCGTTATGCGTTATGGATTATGCGTAATGCATTATAAGTTATGCGTTATGCGTTATGCGTTATCGGCTTTGCGTTATGCGTCATGCGTTATGGGTTATGCGTTATCCTTTATGGATTATGCGTTATGCGTTATGCGTTATGCGTTATGCGTTATGCGTTATGCGTTATGCGTTATGCGTTATGCGTTAACGGCTTTGCGTTATGCGTCATGCGCTATGGGTTATGCGTTATCCGCTATGGATTATGCGTAATGCATTATAAGTTATGCGTTATGCGTTTTGCGTTATGTGTTATGCGTTATGGGTTATGCGTCATGCGTTATGCGTTATGCGTTATGCGTTATGCGTTTTGCGTTATGCGTTATGCGTTATGCGTTATGCGTTATGCGTTATGCGTTATGCGTTATGCGTTATGCGTTATGCGTTATGCGTTATGCGTTATGCGTTATGCGTTATGCGTTATGCCTTATGCGTTATGCGTTATGCGTTATGCGTTATGCGTTATGCGTTATGCGTTATGCGTTATGCGTTATGCGTTATGCGTTATGCGTTATGCGTTATGCGTTATGCGTTATGCGTTATGCGTTATGCGTTATGCGTTATGCGTTATGCGTTATGCGTTATGCGTTATGCGTTATGCGTTATGCGTTATGCGTTATGCGTTATGCGTTATGCGTTATGCGTTATGCGTTATGCGTTATGCGTTATGCGTTATGCGTTATGCGTTATGCGTTATGCGTTATGCGTTATGCGTTATGCGTTATGCGTTATGGGCTAAGCGTTATGCCTTATGGTTTATACGTTATGCGTTATGCGTTATGCGTTATGAGTTTTGCGTTACGCGTTAAGCGTTATGCGCAATGGGTTATGCGTTATGCGTTATGCGTTATGCGTTATGCGTTATACGTTATGCGTTATGCGTTATGCGTTATGCGTTATGCGTTATGCGTTATGCGTTATGCGTTATGCGTTATGCGTTATGCGTTATGCGTTATGCGTTATGCGTTATGCGTTATGCGTTATGCGTTATGCGTTATGCGTTATGCGTTATGCGTTATGCGTTATGCGTTATGCGTTATGCGTTATGCGTTATGCGTTATGCGTTATGCGTTATGCGTTATGCGTTATGCGTTATGCGTTATGCGTTATGCGTTATGCGTTATGCGTTATGCGTTATGCGTTATGCGTTATGCGTTATGCGTTATGCGTTATGCGTTATGCGTTATGCGTTATGCGTTATGCGTTATGCGTTATGCGTTATGCGTTATGCGTTATGCGTTATGCGTTATGCGTTATGCGTTATGCGTTATGCGTTATGCGTTATGCGTTATGCGTTATGCGTTATGCGTTATGCGTTATGGGCTAAGCGTTATGCCTTATGGTTTATACGTTATGCGTTATGCGTTATGCGTTATGAGTTTTGCGTTACGCGTTAAGCGTTATGCGCAATGGGTTATGCGTTATGCGTTATGCGTTATGCGTTATGCGTTATACGTTATGCGTTATGCGTTATGCGTTATGCGTTATGCGTTATGCGTTATGCGTTATGCGTTATGCGTTATGCGTTATGCGTTATGCGTTATGCGTTATGCGTTATGCGATATGCGTTATGCGTTATGCGTTATGCGTTATGCGTTATGCGTTATGCGTTATGCGTTATGCGTTATGCGTTATGCGTTATGCGTTATGCGTTATGCGTTATGCGTTATGCGTTATGCGTTATGCGTTATGCGTTATGCGTTATGCGTTATGCGTTATGCGTTATGCGTTATGCGTTATGCGTTATGCGTTATGCGTTATGCGTTATGCGTTATGCGTTATGCGTTATGCGTTATGCGTTATGCGTTATGCGTTATGCGTTATGGGCTAAGCGTTATGCCTTATGGTTTATACGTTATGAGTTATGCGTTATGCGTTATGCGTTATGCGTTATGCGTTATGCGTTATGCGTTATGCGTTATGCGTTATGCGTTATGCGTTATGCGTTATGCGTTATGCGTTATGCGTTATGCGTTATGCGTTATGCGTTATGCGTTATGCGTTATGCGTTATGCGTTATGCGTTATGCGTTATGCGTTATGCGTTATGCGTTATGCGTTATGCGTTATGCGTTATGCGTTATGCGTTATGCGTTATGCGTTATGCGTTATGCGTTATGCGTTATGCGTTATGCGTTATGCGTTATGCGTTATGCGTTATGCGTTATGCGTTATGCGTTATGCGTTATGCGTTATGCGTTATGCGTTATGCGTTATGGGCTAAGCGTTATGCCTTATGGTTTATACGTTATGAGTTATGCGTTATGCGTTATGCGTTATGCGTTATGCGTTATGCGTTATGCGTTATGCGTTATGCGTTATGCGTTATGCGTTATGCGTTATGCGTTATGCGTTATGCGTTATGCGTTATGCGTTATGCGTTATGCGTTATGCGTTATGCGTTATGCGTTATGCGTTATGCGTTATGCGTTATGCGTTATGCGTTATGCGTTATGCGTTATGCGTTATGCGTTATGCGTTATGCGTTATGCGTTATGCGTTCTGCGTTCTGCGTTATGCGTTATGGGCTAAGCGTTATGCCTTATGGTTTATACGTTATGAGTTATGCGTTATGCGTTATGCGTTATGCGTTATGCGTTATGCGTTATGCGTTATGCGTTATGCGTTATGCGTTATGCGTTGTGCGTTATGCGTTATGCGTTATGCGTTATGCGTTATGCGTTATGCGTTATGCGTTATGCGTTATGCGTTATGGGCTAAGCGTTATGCCTTATGGTTTATACGTTATGCGTTATGCGTTATGCGTTATGCGTTATGCGTTATGCGTTATGCGTTATGCGTTATGCGTTATGCGTTATGCGTTATGCGTTATGCGTTATGCGTTATGCGTTATGCGTTATGCGTTATGCGTTATGCGTTATGCGTTATGCGTTATGCGTTATGCGTTATGCGTTATGCGTTATGCGTTATGCGTTATGCGTTATGCGTTATGCGTTATGCGTTATGCGTTATGCGTTATGCGTTATGCGTTATGCGTTATGCGTTATGCGTTATGCGTTATGCGTTATGCGTTATGCGTTATGCGTTATGCGTTATGCGTTATGCGTTATGCGTTATGCGTTATGCGTTATGCGTTATGCGTTATGCGTTATGCGTTATGGGTTATGGGTTATGCGTTATGCGTTATGCGTTATGCGTAATGCGGTATGGGTTGTGCGTGTTGCGTTATCCGTTATCCGTTATGCGTTATGCGTTATGCGTAATGCGTTATGCGTTATGCGTTATGCGTTATGAGTTATGCGGCATGGGTTATGCGTAATGCGTTATGCGTTATGCGTTATGCGTTATGCGTTATGCGTTATGCGTTATGCGTTATGCGTTATGCGTTATGCGTTATGCGTTATGCGTTATGCGTTATGCGTTATGCGTTATGCGTTATGTGTTTTGCGTTATGTGTTATGCGTTATGGGTAATGCGTCATGCGTTATGCGTTATGGGTTATGCGTTATGCGTTATGCGTGATGCGTTATGCGTTATGCGTTATGCGTTATGCGTTATGCGATATGCGTTATGCGTTATGCGTTATGCGTTATGCGTTATGCGTTATGCGTTATGCGTTATGCGTTATGCGTTATGCGTTATGGATTATGCGTTATGCGTTATGCGTTATGCGTTATGCGTTATGCGTTATGCGTTATGCGTTATGCGTTATGCGTTATGCGTTATGCGTTATGCGTTATGCGTTATGCGTTATGCGTTATGCGTTATGCGTTATGCGTTATGCGTTATGCGTTATGCGTTATGCGTTATGCGTTATGCGTTATGCGTTATGCGTTATGCGTTATGCGTTATGCGTTATGCGTTATGCGTTATGCGTTATGCGTTATGCGTTATGCGTTATGCGTTATGCGTTATGCGTTATGCGTTATGCGTTATGCGTTATGCGTTATGCGTTATGCGTTATGCGTTATGCGTTATGCGTTATGCGTTATGCGTTATGCGTTATGCGTTATGCGTTATGCGTTATGCGTTATGCGTTATGCGTTATGCGTTATGCGTTATGCGTTATGCGTTATGCGTTATGCGTTATGCGTTATGCGTTATGCGTTATGCGTTATGCGTTATGCGTTATGCGTTATGCGTTATGCGTTATGCGTTATGCGTTATGCGTTATGGGTTATGGGTTATGCGTTATGCGTTATGCGTTATGCGTAATGCGGTATGGGTTGTGCGTGTTGCGTTATCCGTTATCCGTTATGCGTTATGCGTTATGCGTAATGCGTTATGCGTTATGCGTTATGCGTTATGAGTTATGCGGCATGGGTTATGCGTAATGCGTTATGCGTTATGCGTTATGCGTTATGCGTTATGCGTTATGCGTTATGCGTTATGCGTTATGCGTTATGCGTTATGCGTTATGCGTTATGCGTTATGCGTTATGCGTTATGCGTTATGCGTTATGCGTTATGGGTTATGGGTTATGCGTTATGCGTTATGCGTTATGCGTAATGCGGTATGGGTTGTGCGTGTTGCGTTATCCGTTATCCGTTATGCGTTATGCGTTACGCGTTAAGCGTTATGCGTTATGCGTTATGCGTTATGCGTTATGTGTTTTGCGTTATGTGTTATGCGTTATGGGTAATGCGTCATGCGTTATGCGTTATGGGTTATGCGTTATGCGTTATGCGTGATGCGTTATGCGTTATGCGTTATGCGTTATGCGATATGCGTTATGCGTTATGCGTTATGCGTTATGCGTTATGCGTTATGCGTTATGCGTTATGCGTTATGTGTTTTGCGTTATGTGTTATGCGTTATGGGTAATGCGTCATGCGTTATGCGTTATGGGTTATGCGTTATGCGTTATGCGTGATGCGTTATGCGTTATGCGTTATGCGTTATGCGTTATGCGTTATGCGTTATGCGTTATGCGTTATGCGTTATGCGTTATGCGTTATGTGTTTTGCGTTATGTGGTATGCGTTATGGGTAATGCGTCATGCGTTATGCGTTATGGGTTATGCGTTATGCGTTATGCGTTATGCGTTATGCGTTATGCGTTATGCGTTATGCGATATGCGTTATGCGTTATGCGTTATGCGTTATGCGTTATGCGTTATGCGTTATGCGTTATGCGTTATGCGTTATGCGTTATGCGTTATGGATTATGCGTAATGCATTATAAGTTATGCGTTATGCGTTATGCGTTATCGGCTTTGCGTTATGCGTCATGCGTTATGGGTTATGCGTTATCCTTTATGGATTATGCGTTATGCGTTATGCGTTATGCGTTATGCGTTATGCGTTATGCGTTATGCGTTATGCGTTATGCGTTAACGGCTTTGCGTTATGCGTCATGCGCTATGGGTTATGCGTTATCCGCTATGGATTATGCGTAATGCATTATAAGTTATGCGTTATGCGTTTTGCGTTATGTGTTATGCGTTATGGGTTATGCGTCATGCGTTATGCGTTATGCGTTATGCGTTATGCGTTTTGCGTTATGCGTTATGCGTTATGCGTTATGCGTTATGCGTTATGCGTTATGCGTTATGCGTTATGCGTTATGCGTTATGCGTTATGCGTTATGCGTTATGCGTTATGCGTTATGCGTTATGCGTTATGCGTTATGCGTTATGCGTTATGCGTTATGCGTTATGCGTTATGCGTTATGCGTTATGCGTTATGCGTTATGCGTTATGCGTTATGCGTTATGCGTTATGCGTTATGCGTTATGCGGTATGGGTTGTGCGTTGTGCGTTATCCGTTATCCGTTATGCGTTATGCGTTATGCGTAATGCGTTATCGGCATTGAGTTATGCGTTATGGGTTATGCGTTATGGGTTATGCGTTATCCGTTATGGATTATGCGTTATGCATTATGCGTAATGCGTAATGCGGTATGGGTTGTGCGTTGTGCGTTATCCGTTATGCGTTATGCGTTATGCGTTATGCGTTATGCGTAATGCGTTATGCGTTATGCGTTATGCGTTATGCGTAATGCGGTATGCGTTATGCGTTATGCGTTATGCGTTATGCGTTATGCGTTATGCGTTATGCGTTATGAGTTATGCGTCATGGGTTATGCGTAATGCGTTATGCGTTATGCGTTATGCGTTATGCGTTATGCGTTATGCGTTATGGGTTATGCGTTATGCGTTATGCGTGATGCGTTATGCGTTATGCGTTATGCGTTATGCGTTATGCGTTATGCGTTATGCGTTAACGGCTTTGCGTTATGCGTCATGCGCTATGGGTTATGCGTTATCCGCTATGGATTATGCGTAATGCATTATAAGTTATGCGTTATGCGTTTTGCGTTATGTGTTATGCGTTATGGGTTATGCGTCATGCGTTATGCGTTATGCGTTATGCGTTATGCGTTTTGCGTTATGCGTTATGCGTTATGCGTTATGCGTTATGCGTTATGCGTTATGCGTTATGCGTTATGCGTTATGCGTTATGCGTTATGCGTTATGCGTTATGCGTTATGCGTTATGCGTTATGCGTTATGCGTTATGCGTTATGCGTTATGCGTTATGCGTTATGCGTTATCGGCATTGAGTTATGCGTTATGGGTTATGCGTTATCCGTTATGGATTATGCGTTATGCATTATGCGTAATGCGTAATGCGGTATGGGTTGTGCGTTGTGCGTTATCCGTTATGCGTTATGCGTTATGCGTTATGCGTTATGCGTAATGCGTTATGCGTTATGCGTTATGCGTTATGCGTAATGCGGTATGCGTTATGCGTTATGCGTTATGCGTTATGCGTTATGCGTTATGCGTTATGCGTTATGCGTTATGCGTTATGCGTTATGCGTTATGCGTTATGCGTTATGCGTTATGCGTTATGCGTTATGCGTTATGCGTTATGCGTTATGGGTTATGCGTTATGCGTTATGCGTGATGCGTTATGCGTTATGCGTTATGCGTTATGCGGTATGCGTTATGCGTTATGCGTTATGCGTTATGCGTTATGCGTTATGCGTTATGCGTTATGCGTTATGCGTTATGGATTATGCGTAATGCATTATAAGTTATGCGTTATGCGTTATGCGTTATCGGCTTTGCGTTATGCGTCATGCGTTATGGGTTATGCGTTATCCTTTATGGATTATGCGTTATGCGTTATGCGTTATGCGTTATGCGTTATGCGTTATGCGTTATGCGTTATGCGTTATGCGTTATGCGTTAACGGCTTTGCGTTATGCGTCATGCGCTATGGGTTATGCGTTATCCGCTATGGATTATGCGTAATGCATTATAAGTTATGCGTTATGCGTTTTGCGTTATGTGTTATGCGTTATGGGTTATGCGTCATGCGTTATGCGTTATGCGTTATGCGTTATGCGTTTTGCGTTATGCGTTATGCGTTATGCGTTATGCGTTATGCGTTATGCGTTATGCGTTATGCGTTATGCGTTATGCGTTATGCGTTATGCGTTATGCGTTATGCGTTATGCGTTATGCGTTATGCGTTATGCGTTATGCGTTATGCGTTATGCGTTATGCGTTATGCGTTATGCGTTATGCGTTATGCGTTATGCGTTATGCGTTATGCGTTATGCGTTATGCGTTATGCGTTATGCGTTATGCGTTATGCGTTATGCGTTATGCGTTATGCGTTATGCGTTATGCGTTATGCGTTATGCGTTATGCGTTATGCGTTATGCGTTATGCGTTATGCGTTATGCGTTATGCGTTATGCGTTATGCGTTATGCGTTATGCGTTATGGGTTATGCGTTATGCGTTATGCGTGATGCGTTATGCGTTA
Organism: Lasioglossum baleicum; assembly: GCF_051020765.1. Classification (NCBI taxonomy): domain Eukaryota; kingdom Metazoa; phylum Arthropoda; class Insecta; order Hymenoptera; family Halictidae; genus Lasioglossum; species Lasioglossum baleicum. The sequence goes on from NW_027469555.1 coordinate 45,806, forward strand.
TGCGTTATGCGTTATGCGGTATGCGTTATGCGTTATGCGTTATGCGTTATGCGTTATGCGTTATGCGTTATGCGTTATGCGTTATGCGTTATGGATTATGCGTAATGCATTATAAGTTATGCGTTATGCGTTATGCGTTATCGGCTTTGCGTTATGCGTCATGCGTTATGGGTTATGCGTTATCCTTTATGGATTATGCGTTATGCGTTATGTGTTATGCGTTATGCGTTATGCGTTATGCGTTAACGGCTTTGCGTTATGCGTCATGCGCTATGGGTTATGCGTTATCCGCTATGGATTATGCGTAATGCATTATAAGTTATGCGTTATGCGTTTTGCGTTATGTGTTATGCGTTATGGGTTATGCGTCATGCGTTATGCGTTATGCGTTATGCGTTATGCGTTTTGCGTTATGCGTTATGCGTTATGCGTTATGCGTTATGCGTTATGCGTTATGCGTTATGCGTTATGCGTTATGCGTTATGCGTTATGCGTTATGCGTTATGCGTTATGCGTTATGCCTTATGCGTTATGCGTTATGCGTTATGCGTTATGCGTTATGCGTTATGCGTTATGCGTTATGCGTTATGCGTTATGCGTTATGCGTTATGCGTTATGCGTTATGCGTTATGCGTTATGCGTTATGCGTTATGCGTTATGCGTTATGCGTTATGCGTTATGCGTTATGCGTTATGCGTTATGCGTTATGCGTTATGCGTTATGCGTTATGCGTTATGCGTTATGCGTTATGCGTTATGCGTTATGCGTTATGCGTTATGCGTTATGCGTTATGCGTTATGCGTTATGCGTTATGCGTTATGCGTTATGCGTTATGCGTTATGCGTTATGCGTTATGCGTTATGGGCTAAGCGTTATGCCTTATGGTTTATACGTTATGCGTTATGCGTTATGCGTTATGAGTTTTGCGTTACGCGTTAAGCGTTATGCGCAATGGGTTATGCGTTATGCGTTATGCGTTATGCGTTATGCGTTATGCGTTATACGTTATGCGTTATGCGTTATGCGTTATGCGTTATGCGTTATGCGTTATGCGTTATGCGTTATGCGTTATGCGTTATGCGTTATGCGTTATGCGTTATGCGTTATGCGTTATGCGTTATGCGTTATGCGTTATGCGTTATGCGTTATGCGTTATGCGTTATGCGTTATGCGTTATGCGTTATGCGTTATGCGTTATGCGTTATGCGTTATGCGTTATGCGTTATGCGTTATGCGTTATGCGTTATGCGTTATGCGTTATGCGTTATGCGTTATGCGTTATGCGTTATGCGTTATGCGTTATGCGTTATGCGTTATGCGTTATGCGTTATGCGTTATGCGTTATGCGTTATGCGTTATGCGTTATGCGTTATGCGTTATGCGTTATGCGTTATGCGTTATGCGTTATGCGTTATGCGTTATGGGCTAAGCGTTATGCCTTATGGTTTATACGTTATGCGTTATGCGTTATGCGTTATGAGTTTTGCGTTACGCGTTAAGCGTTATGCGCAATGGGTTATGCGTTATGCGTTATGCGTTATGCGTTATGCGTTATGCGTTATACGTTATGCGTTATGCGTTATGCGTTATGCGTTATGCGTTATGCGTTATGCGTTATGCGTTATGCGTTATGCGTTATGCGTTATGCGTTATGCGTTATGCGTTATGCGATATGCGTTATGCGTTATGCGTTATGCGTTATGCGTTATGCGTTATGCGTTATGCGTTATGCGTTATGCGTTATGCGTTATGCGTTATGCGTTATGCGTTATGCGTTATGCGTTATGCGTTATGCGTTATGCGTTATGCGTTATGCGTTATGCGTTATGCGTTATGCGTTATGCGTTATGCGTTATGCGTTATGCGTTATGCGTTATGCGTTATGCGTTATGCGTTATGCGTTATGCGTTATGCGTTATTGGTTATGGGTTATGCGTTATGCGTTATGCGTTATGCGTTATGCGTAATGCGGTATGGGTTGTGCGTGTTGCGTTATCCGTTATCCGTTATCCGTTATGCGTTATGCGTTATGCGTAATGCGTTATGCGTTATGCGTTATGCGTTATGAGTTATGCGGCATGGGTTATGCGTAATGCGTTATGCGTTATGCGTTATGCGTTATGCGTTATGCGTTATGCGTTATGCGTTATGCGTTATGCGTTATGCGTTATGCGTTATGCGTTATGCGTTATGCGTTATGCGTTATGCGTTATGCGTTATGCGTTATGCGTTATGCGTTATGCGTTATGCGTTATGCGTTATGCGTTATGCGTTATGCGTTATGCGTTATGCGTTATGCGTTATGCGTTATGCGTTATGCGTTATGCGTTATGCGTTATGCGTTATGCGGTATGGGTTGTGCGTTGTGCGTTATCCGTTATCCGTTATGCGTTATGCGTTATGCGTAATGCGTTATCGGCATTGAGTTATGCGTTATGGGTTATGCGTTATGGGTTATGCGTTATCCGTTATGGATTATGCGTTATGCATTATGCGTAATGCGTAATGCGGTATGGGTTGTGCGTTGTGCGTTATCCGTTATGCGTTATGCGTTATGCGTTATGCGTTATGCGTAATGCGTTATGCGTTATGCGTTATGCGTTATGCGTAATGCGGTATGCGTTATGCGTTATGCGTTATGCGTTATGCGTTATGCGTTATGCGTTATGCGTTATGAGTTATGCGTCATGGGTTATGCGTAATGCGTTATGCGTTATGCGTTATGCGTTATGCGTTATGCGTTATGCGTTATGGGTTATGCGTTATGCGTTATGCGTGATGCGTTATGCGTTATGCGTTATGCGTTATGCGTTATGCGTTATGCGTTATGCGTTAACGGCTTTGCGTTATGCGTCATGCGCTATGGGTTATGCGTTATCCGCTATGGATTATGCGTAATGCATTATAAGTTATGCGTTATGCGTTTTGCGTTATGTGTTATGCGTTATGGGTTATGCGTCATGCGTTATGCGTTATGCGTTATGCGTTATGCGTTTTGCGTTATGCGTTATGCGTTATGCGTTATGCGTTATGCGTTATGCGTTATGCGTTATGCGTTATGCGTTATGCGTTATGCGTTATGCGTTATGCGTTATGCGTTATGCGTTATGCGTTATGCGTTATGCGTTATGCGTTATGCGTTATCGGCATTGAGTTATGCGTTATGGGTTATGCGTTATGGGTTATGCGTTATCCGTTATGGATTATGCGTTATGCATTATGCGTAATGCGTAATGCGGTATGGGTTGTGCGTTGTGCGTTATCCGTTATGCGTTATGCGTTATGCGTTATGCGTTATGCGTAATGCGTTATGCGTTATGCGTTATGCGTTATGCGTAATGCGGTATGCGTTATGCGTTATGCGTTATGCGTTATGCGTTATGCGTTATGCGTTATGCGTTATGCGTTATGCGTTATGCGTTATGCGTTATGCGTTATGCGTTATGCGTTATGCGTTATGCGTTATGCGTTATGCGTTATGCGTTATGCGTTATGCGTTATGGGTTATGCGTTATGCGTTATGCGTGATGCGTTATGCGTTATGCGTTATGCGTTATGCGGTATGCGTTATGCGTTATGCGTTATGCGTTATGCGTTATGCGTTATGCGTTATGCGTTATGCGTTATGCGTTATGGATTATGCGTAATGCATTATAAGTTATGCGTTATGCGTTATGCGTTATCGGCTTTGCGTTATGCGTCATGCGTTATGGGTTATGCGTTATCCTTTATGGATTATGCGTTATGCGTTATGCGTTATGCGTTATGCGTTATGCGTTATGCGTTATGCGTTATGCGTTATGCGTTATGCGTTAACGGCTTTGCGTTATGCGTCATGCGCTATGGGTTATGCGTTATCCGCTATGGATTATGCGTAATGCATTATAAGTTATGCGTTATGCGTTTTGCGTTATGTGTTATGCGTTATGGGTTATGCGTCATGCGTTATGCGTTATGCGTTATGCGTTATGCCGTTATGCGTTATGCGTTATGCGTTATGCGTTATGCGTTATGCGTTATGCGTTATGCGTTATGCGTTATGCGTTATGCGTTATGCGTTATGCGTTATGCGTTATGCGTTATGCGTTATGCGTTATGCGTTATGCGTTATGCGTTATGCGTTATGCGTTATGCGTTATGCGTTATGCGTTATGCGTTATGCGTTATGCGTTATGCGTTATGCGTTATGCGTTATGCGTTATGCGTTATGCGTTATGCGTTATGCGTTATGCGTTATGCGTTATGCGTTATGCGTTATGCGTTATGCGTTATGCGTTATGCGTTATGCGTTATGCGTTATGCGTTATGCGTTATGGGTTATGCGTTATGCGTTATGCGTGATGCGTTATGCGTTATGCGTTATGCGTTATGCGGTATGCGTTATGCGTTATGCGTTATGCGTTATGCGTTATGCGTTATGCGTTATGCGTTATGCGTTATGGATTATGCGTAATGCATTATAAGTTATGCGTTATGCGTTATGCGTTATCGGCTTTGCGTTATGCGTCATGCGTTATGGGTTATGCGTTATCCTTTATGGATTATGCGTTATGCGTTATGCGTTATGCGTTATGCGTTATGCGTTATGCGTTAACGGCTTTGCGTTATGCGTCATGCGCTATGGGTTATGCGTTATCCGCTATGGATTATGCGTAATGCATTATAAGTTATGCGTTATGCGTTTTGCGTTATGTGTTATGCGTTATGGGTTATGCGTCATGCGTTATGCGTTATGCGTTATGCGTTATGCGTTTTGCGTTATGCGTTATGCGTTATGCGTTATGCGTTATGCGTTATGCGTTATGCGTTATGCGTTATGCGTTATGCGTTATGCGTTATGCGTTATGCGTTATGCGTTATGCGTTATGCCTTATGCGTTATGCGTTATGCGTTATGCGTTATGCGTTATGCGTTATGCGTTATGCGTTATGCGTTATGCGTTATGCGTTATGCGTTATGCGTTATGCGTTATGCGTTATGCGTTATGCGTTATGCGTTATGCGTTATGCGTTATGCGTTATGCGTTATGCGTTATGCGTTATGCGTTATGCGTTATGCGTTATGGTTATGCGTTATGCGTTATGCGTTATGCGTTATGCGTTATGCGTTATGCGTTATGCGTTATGCGTTATGCGTTATGCGTTATGCGTTATGCGTTATGCGTTATGCGTTATGCGTTATGCGTTATGCGTTATGGGCTAAGCGTTATGCCTTATGGTTTATACGTTATGCGTTATGCGTTATGCGTTATGAGTTTTGCGTTACGCGTTAAGCGTTATGCGCAATGGGTTATGCGTTATGCGTTATGCGTTATGCGTTATGCGTTATGCGTTATACGTTATGCGTTATGCGTTATGCGTTATGCGTTATGCGTTATGCGTTATGCGTTATGCGTTATGCGTTATGCGTTATGCGTTATGCGTTATGCGTTATGCGTTATGCGTTATGCGTTATGCGTTATGCGTTATGCGTTATGCGTTATGCGTTATGCGTTATGCGTTATGCGTTATGCGTTATGCGTTATGCGTTATGCGTTATGCGTTATGCGTTATGCGTTATGCGTTATGCGTTATGCGTTATGCGTTATGCGTTATGCGTTATGCGTTATGCGTTATGCGTTATGCGTTATGCGTTATGCGTTATGCGTTATGCGTTATGCGTTATGCGTTATGCGTTATGCGTTATGCGTTATGCGTTATGCGTTATGCGTTATGCGTTATGCGTTATGCGTTATGGGCTAAGCGTTATGCCTTATGGTTTATACGTTATGCGTTATGCGTTATGCGTTATGAGTTTTGCGTTACGCGTTAAGCGTTATGCGCAATGGGTTATGCGTTATGCGTTATGCGTTATGCGTTATGCGTTATGCGTTATACGTTATGCGTTATGCGTTATGCGTTATGCGTTATGCGTTATGCGTTATGCGTTATGCGTTATGCGTTATGCGTTATGCGTTATGCGTTATGCGTTATGCGTTATGCGATATGCGTTATGCGTTATGCGTTATGCGTTATGCGTTATGCGTTATGCGTTATGCGTTATGCGTTATGCGTTATGCGTTATGCGTTATGCGTTATGCGTTATGCGTTATGCGTTATGCGTTATGCGTTATGCGTTATGCGTTATGCGTTATGCGTTATGCGTTATGCGTTATGCGTTATGCGTTATGCGTTATGCGTTATGCGTTATGCGTTATGCGTTATGCGTTATGCGTTATGCGTTATGCGTTATGCGTTATGCGTTATGGGTTATGGGTTATGCGTTATGCGTTATGCGTTATGCGTTATGCGTAATGCGGTATGGGTTGTGCGTGTTGCGTTATCCGTTATCCGTTATCCGTTATGCGTTATGCGTTATGCGTAATGCGTTATGCGTTATGCGTTATGCGTTATGAGTTATGCGGCATGGGTTATGCGTAATGCGTTATGCGTTATGCGTTATGCGTTATGCGTTATGCGTTATGCGTTATGCGTTATGCGTTATGCGTTATGCGTTATGCGTTATGCGTTATGCGTTATGCGTTATGCGTTATGCGTTATGCGTTATGTGTTTTGCGTTATGTGTTATGCGTTATGGGTAATGCGTCATGCGTTATGCGTTATGGGTTATGCGTTATGCGTTATGCGTGATGCGTTATGCGTTATGCGTTATGCGTTATGCGATTTGCGTTATGCGTTATGCGTTATGCGTTATGCGTTATGCGTTATGCGTTATGCGTTATGCGTTATGGATTATGCGTAATGCATTATAAGTTATGCGTTATGCGTTATGCGTTATCGGCTTTGCGTTATGCGTCATGCGTTATGGGTTATGCGTTATCCTTTATGGATTATGCGTTATGCGTTATGTGTTATGCGTTATGCGTTATGCGTTATGCGTTATGCGTTAACGGCTTTGCGTTATGCGTCATGCGCTAAGGGTTATGCGTTATCCGCTATGGATTATGCGTAATGCATTATAAGTTATGCGTTATGCGTTTTGCGTTATGTGTTATGCGTTATGGGTTATGCGTCATGGGTTATGCGTCATGCGTTATGCGTTATGCGTTATGCGTTATGCGTTTTGCGTTATGCGTTATGCGTTATGCGTTATGCGTTATGCGTTATGCGTTATGCGTTATGCGTTATGCGTTATGCGTTATGCGTTATGCGTTATGCGTTATGCGTTATGCGTTATGCGTTATGCGTTATGCGTTATGCGTTATGCGTTATGCGTTATGCGTTATGCGTTATGCGTTATGCGTTATGCGTTATGCGTTATGCGTTATGCGTTATGCGTTATGCGTTATGCGTTATGCGTTATGCGTTATGCGTTATGCGTTATGCGTTATGCGTTATGCGTTATGCGTTATGCGTTATGCGTTATGCGTTATGCGTTATGCGTTATGCGTTATGCGTTATGCGTTATGCGTTATGCGTTATGCGTTATGCGTTATGCGTTATGCGTTATGCGTTATGCGTTATGCGTTATGCGTTATGCGTTATGCGTTATGCGTTATGCGTTATGCGTTATGCGTTATGCGTTATGCGTTATGCGTTATGCGTTATGCGTTATGCGTTATGCGTTATGCGTTATGCGTTATGCGTTATGCGTTATGCGTTATGCGTTATGCGTTATGCGTTATGCGTTATGCGTTATGCGTTATGCGTTATGCGTTATGCGTTATGCGTTATGCGTTATGCGTTATGCGTTATGCGTTATGCGTTATGCGTTATGCGTTATGCGTTATGCGTTATGCGTTATGCGTTATGCGTTATGCGTTATGCGTTATGGGTTATGGGTTATGCGTTATGCGTTATGCGTTATGCGTTATGCGTAATGCGGTATGGGTTGTGCGTGTTGCGTTATCCGTTATCCGTTATGCGTTATGCGTTATGCGTAATGCGTTATGCGTTATGCGTTATGCGTTATGAGTTATGCGGCATGGGTTATGCGTAATGCGTTATGCGTTATGCGTTATGCGTTATGCGTTATGCGTTATGCGTTATGCGTTATGCGTTATGCGTTATGCGTTATGCGTTATGCGTTATGCGTTATGCGTTATGTGTTTTGCGTTATGTGTTATGCGTTATGGGTAATGCGTCATGCGTTATGCGTTATGGGTTATGCGTTATGCGTTATGCGTGATGCGTTATGCGTTATGCGTTATGCGTTATGCGATATGCGTTATGCGTTATGCGTTATGCGTTATGCGTTATGCGTTATGCGTTATGCGTTATGCGTTATGCGTTATGCGTTATGCGTTATGCGTTATGGATTATGCGTAATGCATTATAAGTTATGCGTTATGCGTTATGCGTTATCGGCTTTGCGTTATGCGTCATGCGTTATGGGTTATGCGTTATCCTTTATGGATTATGCGTTATGCGTTATGCGTTATGCGTTATGCGTTATGCGTTATGCGTTATGCGTTATGCGTTAACGGCTTTGCGTTATGCGTCATGCGCTATGGGTTATGCGTTATCCCCTATGGATTATGCGTAATGCATTATAAGTTATGCGTTATGCGTTTTGCGTTATGTGTTATGCGTTATGGGTTATGCGTCATGCGTTATGCGTTATGCGTTATGCGTTATGCGTTATGCGTTATGCGTTATGCGTTATGCGTTATGCGTTATGCGTTATGCGTTATGCGTTATGCGTTATGCGTTATGCGTTATGCGTTATGCGTTATGCGTTATGCGTTATGCGTTATGCGTTATGCGTTATGCGTTATGCGTTATGCGTTATGCGTTATGCGTTATGCGTTATGCGTTATGCGTTATGCGTTATGCGTTATGCGTTATGCGTTATGCGTTATGCGTTATGCGTTATGCGTTATGCGTTATGCGTTATGCGTTATGCGTTATGAGTTATGCGGCATGGGTTATGCGTAATGCGTTATGCGTTATGCGTTATGCGTTATGCGTTATGCGTTATGGGTTATGGGTTATGCGTTATGCGTTATGCGTTATGCGTAATGCGGTATGGGTTGTGCGTGTTGCGTTATCCGTTATCCGTTATGCGTTATGCGTTATGCGTTATGCGTTATGCGTTATGCGTTATGCGTTATGCGTTATGCGTTATGCGTTATGCGTTATGCGTTATGCGTTATGCGTTATGCGTTATGCGTTATGCGTTATGCGTTATGCGTTATGCGTTATGCGTTATGCGTTATGCGTTATGCGTTATGCGTTATGCGTTATGCGTTATGCGTTATGCGTTATGCGTTATGCGTTATGCGTTATGCGTTATGCGTTATGCGTTATGCGTTATGCGTTATGCGTTATGCGTTATGCGTTATGGGTTATGGGTTATGCGTTATGCGTTATGCGTTATGCGTTATGCGTAATGCGGTATGGGTTGTGCGTGTTGCGTTATCCGTTATCCGTTATCCGTTATGCGTTATGCGTTATGCGTAATGCGTTATGCGTTATGCGTTATGCGTTATGAGTTATGCGGCATGGGTTATGCGTAATGCGTTATGCGTTATGCGTTATGCGTTATGCGTTATGCGTTATGCGTTATGCGTTATGCGTTATGCGTTATGCGTTATGCGTTATGCGTTATGCGTTATGCGTTATGCGTTATGCGTTATGCGTTATGCGTTATGCGTTATGCGTTATGCGTTATGCGTTATGCGTTATGCGTTATGCGTTATGCGTTATGCGTTATGCGTTATGCGTTATGCGTTATGGGTTATGCGTTATGCGTTATGCGTGATGCGTTATGCGTTATGCGTTATGCGTTATGCGATTTGCGTTATGCGTTATGCGTTATGCGTTATGCGTTATGCGTTATGCGTTATGCGTTATGCGTTATGGATTATGCGTAATGCATTATAAGTTATGCGTTATGCGTTATGCGTTATCGGCTTTGCGTTATGCGTCATGCGTTATGGGTTATGCGTTATCCTTTATGGATTATGCGTTATGCGTTATGTGTTATGCGTTATGCGTTATGCGTTATGCGTTATGCGTTAACGGCTTTGCGTTATGCGTCATGCGCTATGGGTTATGCGTTATCCGCTATGGATTATGCGTAATGCATTATAAGTTATGCGTTATGCGTTTTGCGTTATGTGTTATGCGTTATGGGTTATGCGTCATGCGTTATGCGTTATGCGTTATGCGTTATGCGTTTTGCGTTATGCGTTATGCGTTATGCGTTATGCGTTATGCGTTATGCGTTATGCGTTATGCGTTATGCGTTATGCGTTATGCGTTATGCGTTATGCGTTATGCGTTATGCGTTATGCGTTATGCGTTATGCGTTATGCGTTATGCGTTATGCGTTATGCGTTATGCGTTATGCGTTATGCGTTATGCGTTATGCGTTATGCGTTATGCGTTATGCGTTATGCGTTATGCGTTATGCGTTATGCGTTATGCGTTATGCGTTATGCGTTATGCGTTATGCGTTATGCGTTATGCGTTATGCGTTATGCGTTATGCGTTATGCGTTATGCGTTATGCGTTATGCGTTATGCGTTATGCGTTATGCGTTATGCGTTATGCGTTATGCGTTATGCGTTATGCGTTATGCGTTATGCGTTATGCGTTATGCGTTATGCGTTATGCGTTATGCGTTATGCGTTATGCGTTATGCGTTATGCGTTATGCGTTATGCGTTATGCGTTATGCGTTATGCGTTATGCGTTATGCGTTATGCGTTATGCGTTATGCGTTATGCGTTATGCGTTATGCGTTATGCGTTATGCGTTATGCGTTATGCGTTATGCGTTATGCGTTATGCGTTATGCGTTATGCGTTATGCGTTATGCGTTATGCGTTATGCGTTATGCGTTATGCGTTATGCGTTATGCGTTATGCGTTATGCGTTATGCGTTATGCGTTATGCGTTATGCGTTATGCGTTATGCGTTATGCGTTATGCGTTATGCGTTATGCGTTATGCGTTATGCGTTATGCGTTATGCGTTATGCGTTATGCGTTATGCGTTATGCGTTATGCGTTATGCGTTATGCGTTATGCGTTATGCGTTATGCGTTATGCGTTATGCGTTATGCGTTATGCGTTATGCGTAATGCGGTATGGGTTGTGCGTGTTGCGTTATCCGTTATCCGTTATGCGTTATGCGTTATGCGTAATGCGTTATGCGTTATGCGTTATGCGTTATGCGTTATGAGTTATGCGGCATGGGTTATGCGTAATGCGTTATGCGTTATGCGTTATGCGTTATGCGTTATGCGTAATGCGTTATGCGTTATGCGTTATGCGTTATGCGTTATGAGTTATGCGGCATGGGTTATGCGTAATGCGTTATGCGTTATGCGTTATGCGTTATGCGTTATGCGTTATGCGTTATGCGTTATGCGTTATGCGTTATGCGTTATGCGTTATGCGTTATGCGTTATGCGTTATGCGTTATGCGTTATGCGTTATGCGTTATGCGTTATGCGTTATGCGTTATGCGTTATGCGTGTTATGCGTTATGCGTTATGCGTTATGCGTTATGCGTTATGCGTTATGCGTTATGCGTTATGCGTTATGCGTTATGCGTTATGCGTTATGCGTTATGGGTTATGGGTTATGCGTTATGCGTTATGCGTTATGCGTTATGCGTTATGCGTTTTGCGTTATGCGTTATGCGTTATGCGTTATGCGTTATGCGTTATGCGTTATGCGTTATGCGTTATGCGTTATGCGTTATGCGTTATGCGTTATGCGTTATGCGTTATGCGTTATGCGTTATGCGTTATGCGTTATGCGTTATGCGTTATGCGTTATGCGTTATGCGTTATGCGTTATGCGTTATGCGTTATGCGTTATGCGTTATGCGTTATGCGTTATGCGTTATGCGTTATGCGTTATGCGTTATGCGTTATGCGTTATGCGTTATGCGTTATGCGTTATGCGTTATGCGTTATGCGTTATGCGTTATGCGTTATGCGTTATGCGTTATGCGTTATGCGTTATGCGTTATGCGTTATGCGTTATGCGTTATGCGTTATGCGTTATGCGTTATGCGTTATGCGTTATGCGTTATGCGTTATGCGTTATGCGTTATGCGTTATGCGTTATGCGTTATGCGTTATGCGTTATGCGTTATGCGTTATGCGTTATGCGTTATGCGTTATGCGTTATGCGTTATGCGTTATGCGTTATGCGTTATGCGTTATGCGTTATGCGTTATGCGTTATGCGTTATGGGTTATGCGTTATGCGTTATGCGTGATGCGTTATGCGTTATGCGTTATGCGTTATGCGGTATGCGTTATGCGTTATGCGTTATGCGTTATGCGTTATGCGTTATGCGTTATGCGTTATGCGTTATGGATTATGCGTAATGCATTATAAGTTATGCGTTATGCGTTATGCGTTATCGGCTTTGCGTTATGCGTCATGCGTTATGGGTTATGCGTTATCCTTTATGGATTATGCGTTATGCGTTATGCGTTATGCGTTATGCGTTATGCGTTATGCGTTATGCGTTAACGGCTTTGCGTTATGCGTCATGCGCTATGGGTTATGCGTTATCCGCTATGGATTATGCGTAATGCATTATAAGTTATGCGTTATGCGTTTTGCGTTATGTGTTATGCGTTATGGGTTATGCGTCATGCGTTATGCGTTATGCGTTATGCGTTATGCGTTTTGCGTTATGCGTTATGCGTTATGCGTTATGCGTTATGCGTTATGCGTTATGCGTTATGCGTTATGCGTTATGCGTTATGCGTTATGCGTTATGCGTTATGCGTTATGCGTTATGCGTTATGCCTTATGCGTTATGCGTTATGCGTTATGCGTTATGCGTTATGCGTTATGCGTTATGCGTTATGCGTTATGCGTTATGCGTTATGCGTTATGCGTTATGCGTTATGCGTTATGCGTTATGCGTTATGCGTTATGCGTTATGCGTTATGCGTTATGCGTTATGCGTTATGCGTTATGCGTTATGCGTTATGCGTTATGCGTTATGCGTTATGCGTTATGCGTTATGCGTTATGCGTTATGCGTTATGCGTTATGCGTTATGCGTTATGCGTTATGCGTTATGCGTTATGCGTTATGCGTTATGCGTTATGCGTTATGGGCTAAGCGTTATGCCTTATGGTTTATACGTTATGCGTTATGCGTTATGCGTTATGAGTTTTGCGTTACGCGTTAAGCGTTATGCGCAATGGGTTATGCGTTATGCGTTATGCGTTATGCGTTATGCGTTATGCGTTATACGTTATGCGTTATGCGTTATGCGTTATGCGTTATGCGTTATGCGTTATGCGTTATGCGTTATGCGTTATGCGTTATGCGTTATGCGTTATGCGTTATGCGTTATGCGTTATGCGTTATGCGTTATGCGTTATGCGTTATGCGTTATGCGTTATGCGTTATGCGTTATGCGTTATGCGTTATGCGTTATGCGTTATGCGTTATGCGTTATGCGTTATGCGTTATGCGTTATGCGTTATGCGTTATGCGTTATGCGTTATGCGTTATGCGTTATGCGTTATGCGTTATGCGTTATGCGTTATGCGTTATGCGTTATGCGTTATGCGTTATGCGTTATGGGTTATGGGTTATGCGTTATGCGTTATGCGTTATGCGTTATGCGTAATGCGGTATGGGTTGTGCGTGTTGCGTTATCCGTTATCCGTTATGCGTTATGCGTTATGCGTAATGCGTTATGCGTTATGCGTTATGCGTTATGAGTTATGCGGCATGGGTTATGCGTAATGCGTTATGCGTTATGCGTTATGCGTTATGCGTTATGCGTTATGCGTTATGCGTTATGCGTTATGCGTTATGCGTTATGCGTTATGCGTTATGCGTTATGTGTTTTGCGTTATGTGTTATGCGTTATGGGTAATGCGTCATGCGTTATGCGTTATGGGTTATGCGTTATGCGTTATGCGTGATGCGTTATGCGTTATGCGTTATGCGTTATGCGATATGCGTTATGCGTTATGCGTTATGCGTTATGCGTTATGCGTTATGCGTTATGCGTTATGCGTTATGCGTTATGCGTTATGCGTTATGCGTTATGCGTTATGCGTTATGCGTTATGCGTTATGGATTATGCGTAATGCATTATAAGTTATGCGTTATGCGTTATGCGTTATCGGCTTTGCGTTATGCGTCATGCGTTATGGGTTATGCGTTATCCTTTATGGATTATGCGTTATGCGTTATGCGTTATGCGTTATGCGTTATGCGTTATGCGTTATGCGTTATGCGTTAACGGCTTTGCGTTATGCGTCATGCGCTATGGGTTATGCGTTATCCGCTATGGATTATGCGTAATGCATTATAAGTTATGCGTTATGCGTTTTGCGTTATGTGTTATGCGTTATGGGTTATGCGTCATGCGTTATGCGTTATGCGTTATGCGTTATGCGTTATGCGTTATGCGTTATGCGTTATGCGTTATGCGTTATGCGTTATGCGTTATGCGTTATGCGTTATGCGTTATGCGTTATGCGTTATGCGTTATGCGTTATGCGTTATGCGTTATGCGTTATGCGTTATGCGTTATGCGTTATGCGTTATGCGTTATGCGTTATGCGTTATGCGTTATGCGTTATGCGTTATGCGTTATGCGTTATGCGTTATGCGTTATGCGTTATGCGTTATGCGTTATGCGTTATGCGTTATGAGTTATGCGGCATGGGTTATGCGTAATGCGTTATGCGTTATGCGTTATGCGTTATGCGTTATGCGTTATGGGTTATGGGTTATGCGTTATGCGTTATGCGTTATGCGTAATGCGGTATGGGTTGTGCGTGTTGCGTTATCCGTTATCCGTTATGCGTTATGCGTTATGCGTTATGCGTTATGCGTTATGCGTTATGCGTTATGCGTTATGCGTTATGCGTTATGCGTTATGCGTTATGCGTTATGCGTTATGCGTTATGCGTTATGCGTTATGCGTTATGCGTTATGCGTTATGCGTTATGCGTTATGCGTTATGCGTTATGCGTTATGCGTTATGCGTTATGCGTTATGCGTTATGCGTTATGCGTTATGCGTTATGCGTTATGCGTTATGCGTTATGCGTTATGCGTTATGCGTTATGCGTTATGCGTTATGCGTTATGCGTTATGCGTTATGCGTTATGCGTTATGCGTTATGGGTTATGGGTTATGCGTTATGCGTTATGCGTTATGCGTTATGCGTAATGCGGTATGGGTTGTGCGTGTTGCGTTATCCGTTATCCGTTATCCGTTATGCGTTATGCGTTATGCGTAATGCGTTATGCGTTATGCGTTATGCGTTATGCGTTATGAGTTATGCGGCATGGGTTATGCGTAATGCGTTATGCGTTATGCGTTATGCGTTATGCGTTATGCGTTATGCGTTATGCGTTATGCGTTATGCGTTATGCGTTATGCGTTATGCGTTATGCGTTATGCGTTATGCGTTATGCGTTATGCGTTATGTGTTTTGCGTTATGTGTTATGCGTTATGGGTAATGCGTCATGCGTTATGCGTTATGGGTTATGCGTTATGCGTTATGCGTGATGCGTTATGCGTTATGCGTTATGCGTTATGCGATTTGCGTTATGCGTTATGCGTTATGCGTTATGCGTTATGCGTTATGCGTTATGCGTTATGCGTTATGGATTATGCGTAATGCATTATAAGTTATGCGTTATGCGTTATGCGTTATCGGCTTTGCGTTATGCGTCATGCGTTATGGGTTATGCGTTATCCTTTATGGATTATGCGTTATGCGTTATGTGTTATGCGTTATGCGTTATGCGTTATGCGTTATGCGTTAACGGCTTTGCGTTATGCGTCATGCGCTATGGGTTATGCGTTATCCGCTATGGATTATGCGTAATGCATTATAAGTTATGCGTTATGCGTTTTGCGTTATGTGTTATGCGTTATGGGTTATGCGTCATGCGTTATGCGTTATGCGTTATGCGTTATGCGTTTTGCGTTATGCGTTATGCGTTATGCGTTATGCGTTATGCGTTATGCGTTATGCGTTATGCGTTATGCGTTATGCGTTATGCGTTATGCGTTATGCGTTATGCGTTATGCGTTATGCGTTATGCGTTATGCGTTATGCGTTATGCGTTATGCGTTATGCGTTATGCGTTATGCGTTATGCGTTATGCGTTATGCGTTATGCGTTATGCGTTATGCGTTATGCGTTATGCGTTATGCGTTATGCGTTATGCGTTATGCGTTATGCGTTATGCGTTATGCGTTATGCGTTATGCGTTATGCGTTATGCGTTATGCGTTATGCGTTATGCGTTATGCGTTATGCGTTATGCGTTATGCGTTATGCGTTATGCGTTATGCGTTATGCGTTATGCGTTATGCGTTATGCGTTATGCGTTATGCGTTATGCGTTATGCGTTATGCGTTATGCGTTATGCGTTATGCGTTATGCGTTATGCGTTATGCGTTATGCGTTATGCGTTATGCGTTATGCGTTATGCGTTATGCGTTATGCGTTATGCGTTATGCGTTATGCGTTATGCGTTATGCGTTATGCGTTATGCGTTATGCGTTATGCGTTATGCGTTATGCGTTATGCGTTATGCGTTATGCGTTATGCGTTATGCGTTATGCGTTATGCGTTATGCGTTATGCGTTATGCGTTATGCGTTATGCGTTATGCGTTATGCGTTATGCGTTATGCGTTATGCGTTATGCGTTATGCGTTATGCGTTATGCGTTATGCGTTATGCGTTATGCGTTATGCGTTATGCGTTATGCGTTATGCGTTATGCGTTATGCGTTATGCGTTATGCGTAATGCGGTATGGGTTGTGCGTGTTGCGTTATCCGTTATCCGTTATGCGTTATGCGTTATGCGTAATGCGTTATGCGTTATGCGTTATGCGTTATGCGTTATGAGTTATGCGGCATGGGTTATGCGTAATGCGTTATGCGTTATGCGTTATGCGTTATGCGTTATGCGTAATGCGTTATGCGTTATGCGTTATGCGTTATGCGTTATGAGTTATGCGGCATGGGTTATGCGTAATGCGTTATGCGTTATGCGTTATGCGTTATGCGTTATGCGTTATGCGTTATGCGTTATGCGTTATGCGTTATGCGTTATGCGTTATGCGTTATGCGTTATGCGTTATGCGTTATGCGTTATGCGTTATGCGTTATGCGTTATGCGTTATGCGTTATGCGTTATGCGTTATGCGTTATGCGTTATGCGTTATGCGTTATGCGTTATGCGTTATGCGTTATGGGTTATGGGTTATGGGTTATGCGTTATGCGTTATGCGTTATGCGTAATGCGGTATGGGTTGTGCGTGTTGCGTTATCCGTTATCCGTTATGCGTTATGCGTTATGCGTAATGCGTTATGCGTTATGCGTTATGCGTTATGAGTTATGCGGCATGGGTTATGCGTAATGCGTTATGCGTTATGCGTTATGCTTTATGCGTTATGCGTTATGCGTTATGCGTTATGCGTTATGCGTTATGCGTTATGCGTTATGTGTTTTGCGTTATGTGTTATGCGTTATGGGTAATGCGTCATGCGTTATGCGTTATGGGTTATGCGTTATGCGTTATGCGTGATGCGTTATGCGTTATGCGTTATGCGTTATGCGATATGCGTTATGCGTTATGCGTTATGCGTTATGCGTTATGCGTTATGCGTTATGCGTTATGCGTTATGCGTTATGCGTTATGCGTTATGCGTTATGCGTTATGGGTTATGGGTTATGCGTTATGCGTTATGCGTTATGCGTAATGCGGTATGGGTTGTGCGTGTTGCGTTATCCGTTATCCGTTATGCGTTATGCGTTATGCGTAATGCGTTATGCGTTATGCGTTATGCGTTATGAGTTATGCGGCATGGGTTATGCGTAATGCGTTATGCGTTATGCGTTATGCGTTATGCGTTATGCGTTATGCGTTATGCGTTATGCGTTATGCGTTATGCGTTATGCGTTATGCGTTATGCGTTATGCGTTATGTGTTTTGCGTTATGTGTTATGCGTTATGGGTAATGCGTCATGCGTTATGCGTTATGGGTTATGCGTTATGCGTTATGCGTGATGCGTTATGCGTTATGCGTTATGCGTTATGCGATATGCGTTATGCGTTATGCGTTATGCGTTATGCGTTATGCGTTATGCGTTATGCGTTATGCGTTATGCGTTATGCGTTATGCGTTATGCGTTATGGATTATGCGTAATGCATTATAAGTTATGCGTTATGCGTTATGCGTTATCGGCTTTGCGTTATGCGTCATGCGTTATGGGTTATGCGTTATCCTTTATGGATTATGCGTTATGCGTTATGCGTTATGCGTTATGCGTTATGCGTTATGCGTTATGCGTTATGCGTTATGCGTTATGCGTTATGCGTTATGCGTTATGCGTTATGCGTTAACGGCTTTGCGTTATGCGTCATGCGCTATGGGTTATGCGTTATCCGCTATGGATTATGCGTAATGCATTATAAGTTATGCGTTATGCGTTTTGCGTTATGTGTTATGCGTTATGGGTTATGCGTCATGCGTTATGCGTTATGCGTTATGCGTTATGCGTTTTGCGTTATGCGTTATGCGTTATGCGTTATGCGTTATGCGTTATGCGTTATGCGTTATGCGTTATGCGTTATGCGTTATGCGTTATGCGTTATGCGTTATGCGTTATGCGTTATGCGTTATGCGTTATGCGTTATGCGTTATGCGTTATGCGTTATGCGTTATGCGTTATGCGTTATGCGTTATGCGTTATGCGTTATGCGTTATGCGTTATGCGTTATGCGTTATGCGTTATGCGTTATGCGTTATGCGTTATGCGTTATGCGTTATGCGTTATGCGGTATGGGTTGTGCGTTGTGCGTTATCCGTTATCCGTTATGCGTTATGCGTTATGCGTTATGCGTAATGCGTTATCGGCATTGAGTTATGCGTTATGGGTTATGCGTTATGGGTTATGCGTTATCCGTTATGGATTATGCGTTATGCATTATGCGTAATGCGTAATGCGGTATGGGTTGTGCGTTGTGCGTTATCCGTTATGCGTTATGCGTTATGCGTTATGCGTTATGCGTAATGCGTTATGCGTTATGCGTTATGCGTTATGCGTAATGCGGTATGCGTTATGCGTTATGCGTTATGCGTTATGAGTTATGCGTCATGGGTTATGCGTAATGCGTTATGCGTTATGAGTTATGCGTTATGCGTTATGCGATATGCGCTATGTGTTATGCGTTATGCGTTATCGGCTTTGCGTTATGCGTTATGGGTTATGCGTTATCCGTTATTTATTATGCGTTATGCGTTATGCGTTATGCGTTATGCGTTATGCGTTATGCGTTATGCGTTATGCGATATGCGTTATGCGTTATGCGTTATGCGTTATGCGTTATGCGTTATGCGTTATGCGTTATGCGTTATGCGTTATGCGTTATGCGTTATGCGTTATGCGTTATGCGTTATGCGTTATGCGTTATGCGTTATGCGTTATGCGTTATGCGTTATGCGTTATGCGTTATGCGTTATGCGTTATGCGTTATGCGTTATGCGTTATGCGTTATGCGTTATGCGTTATGCGTTATGCGTTATGCGTTATGCGTTATGCGTTATGCGTTATGCGTTATGCGTTATGCGTTATGGGTTATGCGTTATGCGTTATGCGTGATGCGTTATGCGTTATGCGTTATGCGTTATGCGGTATGCGTTATGCGTTATGCGTTATGCGTTATGCGTTATGCGTTATGCGTTATGCGTTATGCGTTATGGATTATGCGTAATGCATTATAAGTTATGCGTTATGCGTTATGCGTTATCGGCTTTGCGTTATGCGTCATGCGTTATGGGTTATGCGTTATCCTTTATGGATTATGCGTTATGCGTTATGCGTTATGCGTTATGCGTTATGCGTTATGCGTTAACGGCTTTGCGTTATGCGTCATGCGCTATGGGTTATGCGTTATCCGCTATGGATTATGCGTAATGCATTATAAGTTATGCGTTATGCGTTTTGCCTTATGTGTTATGCGTTATGGGTTATGCGTCATGCGTTATGCGTTATGCGTTATGCGTTATGCGTTTTGCGTTATGCGTTATGCGTTATGCGTTATGCGTTATGCGTTATGCGTTATGCGTTATGCGTTATGCGTTATGCGTTATGCGTTATGCGTTATGCGTTATGCGTTATGCGTTATGCGTTATGCGTTATGCGTTATGCGTTATGGATTATGCGTAATGCATTATAAGTTATGCGTTATGCGTTATGCGTTATCGGCTTTGCGTTATGCGTCATGCGTTATGGGTTATGCGTTATCCTTTATGGATTATGCGTTATGCGTTATGCGTTATGCGTTATGCGTTATGCGTTATGCGTTATGCGTTAACGGCTTTGCGTTATGCGTCATGCGCTATGGGTTATGCGTTATCCGCTATGGATTATGCGTAATGCATTATAAGTTATGCGTTATGCGTTTTGCGTTATGTGTTATGCGTTATGGGTTATGCGTCATGCGTTATGCGTTATGCGTTATGCGTTATGCGTTTTGCGTTATGCGTTATGCGTTATGCGTTATGCGTTATGCGTAATGCGTTATGCGTTATGCGTTATGCGTTATGCGTTATGAGTTATGCGGCATGGGTTATGCGTAATGCGTTATGCGTTATGCGTTATGCGTTATGCGTTATGCGTTATGCGTTATGCGTTATGCGTTATGCGTTATGCGTTATGCGTTATGCGTTATGCGTTATGCGTTATGCGTTATGCGTTATGCGTTATGCGTTATGCGTTATGCGTTATGCGTTATGCGTTATGCGTTATGCGTTATGCGTTATGCGTTATGGGTTATGGGTTATGCGTTATGCGTTATGCGTTATGCGTAATGCGGTATGGGTTGTGCGTGTTGCGTTATCCGTTATCCGTTATGCGTTATGCGTTATGCGTAATGCGTTATGCGTTATGCGTTATGCGTTATGAGTTATGCGGCATGGGTTATGCGTAATGCGTTATGCGTTATGCGTTATGCTTTATGCGTTATGCGTTATGCGTTATGCGTTATGCGTTATGCGTTATGCGTTATGTGTTTTGCGTTATGTGTTATGCGTTATTGGTAATGCGTCATGCGTTATGCGTTATGGGTTATGCGTTATGCGTTATGCGTGATGCGTTATGCGTTATGCGTTATGCGTTATGCGATATGCGTTATGCGATATGCGTTATGCGTTATGCGTTATGCGTTATGCGTTATGCGTTATGCGTTATGCGTTATGCGTTATGCGTTATGCGTTATGCGTTATGCGTTATGCGTTATGCGTTATGCGTTATGGGTTATGGGTTATGCGTTATGCGTTATGCGTTATGCGTAATGCGGTATGGGTTGTGCGTGTTGCGTTATCCGTTATCCGTTATGCGTTATGCGTTATGCGTAATGCGTTATGCGTTATGCGTTATGCGTTATGAGTTATGCGGCATGGGTTATGCGTAATGCGTTATGCGTTATGCGTTATGCGTTATGCGTTATGCGTTATGCGTTATGCGTTATGCGTTATGCGTTATGCGTTATGCGTTATGCGTTATGCGTTATGCGTTATGCGTTATGTGTTTTGCGTTATGTGTTATGCGTTATGGGTAATGCGTCATGCGTTATGCGTTATGGGTTATGCGTTATGCGTTATGCGTGATGCGTTATGCGTTATGCGTTATGCGTTATGCGATATGCGTTATGCGTTATGCGTTATGCGTTATGCGTTATGCGTTATGCGTTATGCGTTATGCGTTATGCGTTATGCGTTATGCGTTATGCGTTATGCGTTATGGATTATGCGTAATGCATTATAAGTTATGCGTTATGCGTTATGCGTTATCGGCTTTGCGTTATGCGTCATGCGTTATGGGTTATGCGTTATCCTTTATGGATTATGCGTTATGCGTTATGCGTTATGCGTTATGCGTTATGCGTTATGCGTTATGCGTTATGCGTTATGCGTTATGCGTTATGCGTTATGCGTTATGCGTTATGCGTTAACGGCTTTGCGTTATGCGTCATGCGCTATGGGTTATGCGTTATCCGCTATGGATTATGCGTAATGCATTATAAGTTATGCGTTATGCGTTTTGCGTTATGTGTTATGCGTTATGGGTTATGCGTCATGCGTTATGCGTTATGCGTTATGCGTTATGCGTTTTGCGTTATGCGTTATGCGTTATGCGTTATGCGTTATGCGTTATGCGTTATGCGTTATGCGTTATGCGTTATGCGTTATGCGTTATGCGTTATGCGTTATGCGTTATGCGTTATGCGTTATGCGTTATGCGTTATGCGTTATGCGTTATGCGTTATGCGTTATGCGTTATGCGTTATGCGTTATGCGTTATGCGTTATGCGTTATGCGTTATGCGTTATGCGTTATGCGTTATGCGTTATGCGTTATGCGTTATGCGTTATGCGTTATGCGTTATGCGTTATGCGTTATGCGTTATGCGGTATGGGTTGTGCGTTGTGCGTTATCCGTTATCCGTTATGCGTTATGCGTTATGCGTTATGCGTAATGCGTTATCGGCATTGAGTTATGCGTTATGGGTTATGCGTTATGGGTTATGCGTTATCCGTTATGGATTATGCGTTATGCATTATGCGTAATGCGTAATGCGGTATGGGTTGTGCGTTGTGCGTTATCCGTTATGCGTTATGCGTTATGCGTTATGCGTTATGCGTAATGCGTTATGCGTTATGCGTTATGCGTTATGCGTAATGCGGTATGCGTTATGCGTTATGCGTTATGCGTTATGAGTTATGCGTCATGGGTTATGCGTAATGCGTTATGCGTTATGAGTTATGCGTTATGCGTTATGCGATATGCGCTATGTGTTATGCGTTATGCGTTATCGGCTTTGCGTTATGCGTTATGGGTTATGCGTTATCCGTTATTTATTATGCGTTATGCGTTATGCGTTATGCGTTATGCGTTATGCGTTATGCGTTATGCGTTATGCGATATGCGTTATGCGTTATGCGTTATGCGTTATGCGTTATGCGTTATGCGTTATGCGTTATGCGTTATGCGTTATGCGTTATGCGTTATGCGTTATGCGTTATGCGTTATGCGTTATGCGTTATGCGTTATGCGTTATGCGTTATGCGTTATGCGTTATGCGTTATGCGTTATGCGTTATGCGTTATGCGTTATGCGTTATGCGTTATGCGTTATGCGTTATGCGTTATGCGTTATGCGTTATGCGTTATGCGTTATGCGTTATGCGTTATGCGTTATGCGTTATGCGTTATGCGTTATGGGTTATGCGTTATGCGTTATGCGTGATGCGTTATGCGTTATGCGTTATGCGTTATGCGGTATGCGTTATGCGTTATGCGTTATGCGTTATGCGTTATGCGTTATGCGTTATGCGTTATGCGTTATGGATTATGCGTAATGCATTATAAGTTATGCGTTATGCGTTATGCGTTATCGGCTTTGCGTTATGCGTCATGCGTTATGGGTTATGCGTTATCCTTTATGGATTATGCGTTATGCGTTATGCGTTATGCGTTATGCGTTATGCGTTATGCGTTAACGGCTTTGCGTTATGCGTCATGCGCTATGGGTTATGCGTTATCCGCTATGGATTATGCGTAATGCATTATAAGTTATGCGTTATGCGTTTTGCGTTATGTGTTATGCGTTATGGGTTATGCGTCATGCGTTATGCGTTATGCGTTATGCGTTATGCGTTTTGCGTTATGCGTTATGCGTTATGCGTTATGCGTTATGCGTTATGCGTTATGCGTTATGCGTTATGCGTTATGCGTTATGCGTTATGCGTTATGCGTTATGCGTTATGCGTTATGCGTTATGCGTTATGCGTTATGCGTTATGCGTTATGGATTATGCGTAATGCATTATAAGTTATGCGTTATGCGTTATGCGTTATCGGCTTTGCGTTATGCGTCATGCGTTATGGGTTATGCGTTATCCTTTATGGATTATGCGTTATGCGTTATGCGTTATGCGTTATGCGTTATGCGTTATGCGTTATGCGTTAACGGCTTTGCGTTATGCGTCATGCGCTATGGGTTATGCGTTATCCGCTATGGATTATGCGTAATGCATTATAAGTTATGCGTTATGCGTTTTGCGTTATGTGTTATGCGTTATGGGTTATGCGTCATGCGTTATGCGTTATGCGTTATGCGTTATGCGTTTTGCGTTATGCGTTATGCGTTATGCGTTATGCGTTATGCGTTATGCGTTATGCGTTATGCGTTATGCGTTATGCGTTATGCGTTATGCGTTATGCGTTATGCGTTATGCGTTATGCGTTATGCGTTATGCGTTATGCGTTATGCGTTATGCGTTATGCGTTATGCGTTATGCGTTATGCGTTATGCGTTATGCGTTATGCGTTATGCGTTATGCGTTATGCGTTATGCGTTATGCGTTATGCGTTATGCGTTATGCGTTATGCGTTATGCGTTATGCGTTATGCGTTATGCGTTATGCGTTATGCGTTATGCGTTATGCGTTATGCGTTATGCGTTATGCGTTATGCGTTATGCGTTATGCGTTATGCGTTATGCGTTATGCGTTATGCGTTATGCGTTATGCGTTATGCGTTATGCGTTATGCGTTATGCGTTATGCGTTATGCGTTATGCGTTATGCGTTATGCGTTATGCGTTATGCGTTATGCGTTATGCGTTATGCGTTATGCGTTATGCGTTATGCGTTATGCGTTATGCGTTATGCGTTATGCGTTATGCGTTATGCGTAATGCGGTATGGGTTGTGCGTGTTGCGTTATCCGTTATCCGTTATGCGTTATGCGTTATGCGTAATGCGTTATGCGTTATGCGTTATGCGTTATGCGTTATGAGTTATGCGGCATGGGTTATGCGTAATGCGTTATGCGTTATGCGTTATGCGTTATGCGTTATGCGTTATGCGTTATGCGTTATGCGTTATGCGTTATGCGTTATGCGTTATGCGTTATGCGTTATGCGTTATGCGTTATGGGTTATGCGTTATGCGTTATGCGTGATGCGTTATGCGTTATGCGTTATGCGTTATGCGGTATGCGTTATGCGTTATGCGTTATGCGTTATGCGTTATGCGTTATGCGTTATGCGTTATGCGTTATGCGTTATGGATTATGCGTAATGCATTATAAGTTATGCGTTATGCGTTATGCGTTATCGGCTTTGCGTTATGCGTCATGCGTTATGGGTTATGCGTTATCCTTTATGGATTATGCGTTATGCGTTATGCGTTATGCGTTATGCGTTATGCGTTATGCGTTATGCGTTATGCGTTATGCGTTAACGGCTTTGCGTTATGCGTCATGCGCTATGGGTTATGCGTTATCCGCTATGGATTATGCGTAATGCATTATAAGTTATGCGTTTTGCGTTTTGCGTTATGTGTTATGCGTTATGGGTTATGCGTCATGCGTTATGCGTTATGCGTTATGCGTTATGCGTTTTGCGTTATGCGTTATGCGTTATGCGTTATGCGTTATGCGTTATGCGTTATGCGTTATGCGTTATGCGTTATGCGTTATGCGTTATGCGTTATGCGTTATGCGTTATGCGTTATGCGTTATGCGTTATGCGTTATGCGTTATGCGTTATGCGTTATGCGTTATGCGTTATGCGTTATGCGTTATGCGTTATGCGTTATGCGTTATGCGTTATGCGTTATGCGTTATGCGTTATGCGTTATGCGTTATGCGTTATGCGTTATGCGTTATGCGTTATGCGTTATGCGTTATGCGTTATGCGTTATGCGTTATGCGTTATGCGTTATGCGTTATGCGTTATGCGTTATGCGTTATGCGTTATGCGTTATGCGTTATGCGTTATGCGTTATGCGTTATGCGTTATGCGTTATGCGTTATGCGTTATGCGTTATGCGTTATGCGTTATGCGTTATGCGTTATGCGTTATGCGTTATGCGTTATGCGTTATGCGTTATGCGTTATGCGTTATGCGTTATGCGTAATGCGGTATGGGTTGTGCGTGTTGCGTTATCCGTTATCCGTTATGCGTTATGCGTTATGCGTAATGCGTTATGCGTTATGCGTTATGCGTTATGCGTTATGAGTTATGCGGCATGGGTTATGCGTAATGCGTTATGCGTTATGCGTTATGCGTTATGCGTTATGCGTTATGCGTTATGCGTTATGCGTTATGCGTTATGCGTTATGCGTTATGCGTTATGCGTTATGCGTTATGCGTTATGTGTTTTGCGTTATGTGTTATGCGTTATGGGTAATGCGTCATGCGTTATGCGTTATGGGTTATGCGTTATGCGTTATGCGTGATGCGTTATGCGTTATGCGTTATGCGTTATGCGATATGCGTTATGCGTTATGCGTTATGCGTTATGCGTTATGCGTTATGCGTTATGCGTTATGCGTTATGCGTTATGCGTTATGCGTTATGCGTTATGGATTATGCGTAATGCATTATAAGTTATGCGTTATGCGTTATGCGTTATGCGTTATGCGTTATCGGCTTTGCGTTATGCGTCATGCGTTATGGGTTATGCGTTATCCTTTATGGATTATGCGTTATGCGTTATGCGTTATGCGTTATGCGTTATGCGTTATGCGTTATGCGTTATGCGTTAACGGCTTTGCGTTATGCGTCATGCGCTATGGGTTATGCGTTATCCGCTATGGATTATGCGTAATGCATTATAAGTTATGCGTTATGCGTTTTGCGTTATGTGTTATGCGTTATGGGTTATGCGTCATGCGTTATGCGTTATGCGTTATGCGTTATGCGTTTTGCGTTATGCGTTATGCGTTATGCGTTATGCGTTATGCGTTATGCGTTATGCGTTATGCGTTATGCGTTATGCGTTATGCGTTATGCGTTATGCGTTATGCGTTATGCGTTATGCGTTATGCGTTATGCGTTATGCGTTATGCGTTATGCGTTATGCGTTATGCGTTATGCGTTATGCGTTATGCGTTATGCGTTATGCGTTATGCGTTATGCGTTATGCGTTATGCGGTATGGGTTGTGCGTTGTGCGTTATCCGTTATCCGTTATGCGTTATGCGTTATGCGTTATGCGTTATGCGTAATGCGTTATCGGCATTGAGTTATGCGTTATGGGTTATGCGTTATGGGTTATGCGTTATCCGTTATGGATTATGCGTTATGCATTATGCGTAATGCGTAATGCGGTATGGGTTGTGCGTTGTGCGTTATCCGTTATGCGTTATGCGATATGCGTTATGCGTTATGCGTAATGCGTTATGCGTTATGCGTTATGCGTTATGCGTAATGCGGTATGCGTTATGCGTTATGCGTTATGCGTTATGAGTTATGCGTCATGGGTTATGCGTAATGCGTTATGCGTTATGAGTTATGCGTTATGCGTTATGCGATATGCGCTATGTGTTATGCGTTATGCGTTATCGGCTTTGCGTTATGCGTTATGGGTTATGCGTTATCCGTTATTTATTATGCGTTATGCGTTATGCGTTATGCGTTATGCGTTATGCGTTATGCGTTATGCGTTATGCGATATGCGTTATGCGTTATGCGTTATGCGTTATGCGTTATGCGTTATGCGTTATGCGTTATGCGTTATGCGTTATGCGTTATGCGTTATGCGTTATGCGTTATGCGTTATGCGTTATGCGTTATGCGTTATGCGTTATGCGTTATGCGTTATGCGTTATGCGTTATGCGTTATGCGTTATGCGTTATGCGTTATGCGTTATGCGTTATGCGTTATGCGTTATGCGTTATGCGTTATGCGTTATGCGTTATGCGTTATGCGTTATGCGTTATGCGTTATGCGTTATGCGTTATGGGTTATGCGTTATGCGTTATGCGTGATGCGTTATGCGTTATGCGTTATGCGTTATGCGGTATGCGTTATGCGTTATGCGTTATGCGTTATGCGTTATGCGTTATGCGTTATGCGTTATGCGTTATGCGTTATGCGTTATGGATTATGCGTAATGCATTATAAGTTATGCGTTATGCGTTATGCGTTATCGGCTTTGCGTTATGCGTCATGCGTTATGGGTTATGCGTTATCCTTTATGGATTATGCGTTATGCGTTATGCGTTATGCGTTATGCGTTATGCGTTATGCGTTATGCGTTATGCGTTAACGGCTTTGCGTTATGCGTCATGCGCTATGGGTTATGCGTTATCCGCTATGGATTATGCGTAATGCATTATAAGTTATGCGTTATGCGTTTTGCGTTATGTGTTATGCGTTATGGGTTATGCGTCATGCGTTATGCGTTATGCGTTATGCGTTATGCGTTTTGCGTTATGCGTTATGCGTTATGCGTTATGCGTTATGCGTTATGCGTTATGTGTTATGCGTTATGCGTTATGCGTTATGCGTTATGCGTTATGCGTTATGCGTTATGCGTTATGCGTTATGCGTTATGCGTTATGCGTTATGCGTTATGCGTTATGCGTTATGCGTTATGCGTTATGCGTTATGCGTTATGCGTTATGCGTTATGCGTTATGCGTTATGCGTTATGCGTTATGCGTTATGCGTTATGCGTTATGCGTTATGCGTTATGCGTTATGCGTTATGCGTTATGCGTTATGCGTTATGCGTTATGCGTTATGCGTTATGCGTTATGCGTTAACGGCTTTGCGTTATGCGTCATGCGCTATGGGTTATGCGTTATCCGCTATGGATTATGCGTAATGCATTATAAGTTATGCGTTATGCGTTTTGCGTTATGTGTTATGCGTTATGGGTTATGCGTCATGCGTTATGCGTTATGCGTTATGCGTTATGCGTTTTGCGTTATGCGTTATGCGTTATGCGTTATGCGTTATGCGTTATGCGTTATGCGTTATGCGTTATGCGTTATGCGTTATGCGTTATGCGTTATGCGTTATGCGTTATGCGTTATGCGTTATGCGTTATGCGTTATGCGTTATGCGTTATGCGTTATGCGTTATGCGTTATGCGTTATGCGTTATGCGTTATGCGTTATGCGTTATGCGTTATGCGTTATGCGTTATGCGTTATGCGTTATGCGTTATGCGTTATGCGTTATGCGTTATGCGTTATGCGTTATGCGTTATGCGTTATGCGTTATGCGTTATGCGTTATGCGTTATGCGTAATGCGGTATGGGTTGTGCGTTGTGCGTTATCCGTTATCCGTTATGCGTTATGCGTTATGCGTTATGCGTTATGCGTTATGCGTTATGCGTTATGCGTTATGCGTTATGCGTTATGCGTTATGCGTTATGCGTTATGCGTTATGGATTATGCGTAATGCATTATAAGTTATGCGTTATGCGTTATGCGTTATCGGCTTTGCGTTATGCGTCATGCGTTATGGGTTATGCGTTATCCTTTATGGATTATGCGTTATGCGTTATGCGTTATGCGTTATGCGTTATGCGTTATGCGTTATGCGTTATGCGTTATGCGTTATGCGTTATGCGTTATGCGTTAACGGCTTTGCGTTATGCGTCATGCGCTATGGGTTATGCGTTATCCGCTATGGATTATGCGTAATGCATTATAAGTTATGCGTTATGCGTTTTGCGTTATGTGTTATGCGTTATGGGTTATGCGTCATGCGTTATGCGTTATGCGTTATGCGTTATGCGTTTTGCGTTATGCGTTATGCGTTATGCGTTATGCGTTATGCGTTATGCGTTATGCGTTATGCGTTATGCGTTATGCGTTATGCGTTATGCGTTATGCGTTATGCGTTATGCGTTATGCGTTATGCGTTATGCGTTATGCGTTATGCGTTATGCGTTATGCGTTATGCGTTATGCGTTATGCGTTATGCGTTATGCGTTATGCGTTATGCGTTATGCGTTATGCGTTATGCGTTATGCGTTATGCGTTATGCGTTATGCGTTATGCGTTATGCGTTATGCGTTATGCGTTATGCGTTATGCGTTATGCGTTATGCGTTATGCGTTATGCGTTATGCGTTATGCGTTATGCGTTATGCGTTATGCGTTATGCGTTATGCGTTATGCGTAATGCGGTATGGGTTGTGCGTTGTGCGTTATCCGTTATCCGTTATGCGTTATGCGTTATGCGTTATGCGTAATGCGTTATGCGTTATGCGTTATGTGTTTTGCGTTATGTGTTATGCGTTATGGGTAATGCGTCATGCGTTATGCGTTATGGGTTATGCGTTATGCGTTATGCGTGATGCGTTATGCGTTATGCGTTATGCGTTATGCGATATGCGTTATGCGTTATGCGTTATGCGTTATGCGTTATGCGTTATGCGTTATGCGTTATGCGTTATGCGTTATGCGTTATGCGTTATGCGTTATGCGTTATGGGTTATGGGTTATGCGTTATGCGTTATGCGTTATGCGTAATGCGGTATGGGTTGTGCGTGTTGCGTTATCCGTTATCCGTTATGCGTTATGCGTTATGCGTAATGCGTTATGCGTTATGCGTTATGCGTTATGAGTTATGCGGCATGGGTTATGCGTAATGCGTTATGCGTTATGCGTTATGCGTTATGCGTTATGCGTTATGCGTTATGCGTTATGCGTTATGCGTTATGCGTTATGCGTTATGCGTTATGCGTTATGCGTTATGTGTTTTGCGTTATGTGTTATGCGTTATGGGTAATGCGTCATGCGTTATGCGTTATGGGTTATGCGTTATGCGTTATGCGTGATGCGTTATGCGTTATGCGTTATGCGTTATGCGATATGCGTTATGCGTTATGCGTTATGCGTTATGCGTTATGCGTTATGCGTTATGCGTTATGCGTTATGCGTTATGCGTTATGCGTTATGCGTTATGCGTTATGGATTATGCGTAATGCATTATAAGTTATGCGTTATGCGTTATGCGTTATCGGCTTTGCGTTATGCGTCATGCGTTATGGGTTATGCGTTATCCTTTATGGATTATGCGTTATGCGTTATGCGTTATGCGTTATGCGTTATGCGTTATGCGTTATGCGTTATGCGTTATGCGTTATGCGTTATGCGTTATGCGTTATGCGTTATGCGTTAACGGCTTTGCGTTATGCGTCATGCGCTATGGGTTATGCGTTATCCGCTATGGATTATGCGTAATGCATTATAAGTTATGCGTTATGCGTTTTGCGTTATGTGTTATGCGTTATGGGTTATGCGTCATGCGTTATGCGTTATGCGTTATGCGTTATGCGTTTTGCGTTATGCGTTATGCGTTATGCGTTATGCGTTATGCGTTATGCGTTATGCGTTATGCGTTATGCGTTATGCGTTATGCGTTATGCGTTATGCGTTATGCGTTATGCGTTATGCGTTATGCGTTATGCGTTATGCGTTATGCGTTATGCGTTATGCGTTATGCGTTATGCGTTATGCGTTATGCGTTATGCGTTATGCGTTATGCGTTATGCGTTATGCGTTATGCGTTATGCGTTATGCGTTATGCGTTATGCGTTATGCGTTATGCGTTATGCGTTATGCGTTATGCGGTATGGGTTGTGCGTTGTGCGTTATCCGTTATCCGTTATGCGTTATGCGTTATGCGTTATGCGTTATGCGTAATGCGTTATCGGCATTGAGTTATGCGTTATGGGTTATGCGTTATGGGTTATGCGTTATCCGTTATGGATTATGCGTTATGCATTATGCGTAATGCGTAATGCGGTATGGGTTGTGCGTTGTGCGTTATCCGTTATGCGTTATGCGTTATGCGTTATGCGTTATGCGTAATGCGTTATGCGTTATGCGTTATGCGTTATGCGTAATGCGGTATGCGTTATGCGTTATGCGTTATGCGTTATGAGTTATGCGTCATGGGTTATGCGTAATGCGTTATGCGTTATGAGTTATGCGTTATGCGTTATGCGATATGCGCTATGTGTTATGCGTTATGCGTTATCGGCTTTGCGTTATGCGTTATGGGTTATGCGTTATCCGTTATTTATTATGCGTTATGCGTTATGCGTTATGCGTTATGCGTTATGCGTTATGCGTTATGCGTTATGCGATATGCGTTATGCGTTATGCGTTATGCGTTATGCGTTATGCGTTATGCGTTATGCGTTATGCGTTATGCGTTATGCGTTATGCGTTATGCGTTATGCGTTATGCGTTATGCGTTATGCGTTATGCGTTATGCGTTATGCGTTATGCGTTATGCGTTATGCGTTATGCGTTATGCGTTATGCGTTATGCGTTATGCGTTATGCGTTATGCGTTATGCGTTATGCGTTATGCGTTATGCGTTATGCGTTATGCGTTATGCGTTATGCGTTATGCGTTATGCGTTATGCGTTATGCGTTATGGGTTATGCGTTATGCGTTATGCGTGATGCGTTATGCGTTATGCGTTATGCGTTATGCGGTATGCGTTATGCGTTATGCGTTATGCGTTATGCGTTATGCGTTATGCGTTATGCGTTATGCGTTATGGATTATGCGTAATGCATTATAAGTTATGCGTTATGCGTTATGCGTTATCGGCTTTGCGTTATGCGTCATGCGTTATGGGTTATGCGTTATCCTTTATGGATTATGCGTTATGCGTTATGCGTTATGCGTTATGCGTTATGCGTTATGCGTTAACGGCTTTGCGTTATGCGTCATGCGCTATGGGTTATGCGTTATCCGCTATGGATTATGCGTAATGCATTATAAGTTATGCGTTATGCGTTTTGCGTTATGTGTTATGCGTTATGGGTTATGCGTCATGCGTTATGCGTTATGCGTTATGCGTTATGCGTTTTGCGTTATGCGTTATGCGTTATGCGTTATGCGTTATGCGTTATGCGTTATGCGTTATGCGTTATGCGTTATGCGTTATGCGTTATGCGTTATGCGTTATGCGTTATGCGTTATGCGTTATGCGTTATGCGTTATGCGTTATGCGTTATGGATTATGCGTAATGCATTATAAGTTATGCGTTATGCGTTATGCGTTATCGGCTTTGCGTTATGCGTCATGCGTTATGGGTTATGCGTTATCCTTTATGGATTATGCGTTATGCGTTATGCGTTATGCGTTATGCGTTATGCGTTATGCGTTATGCGTTAACGGCTTTGCGTTATGCGTCATGCGCTATGGGTTATGCGTTATCCGCTATGGATTATGCGTAATGCATTATAAGTTATGCGTTATGCGTTTTGCGTTATGTGTTATGCGTTATGGGTTATGCGTCATGCGTTATGCGTTATGCGTTATGCGTTATGCGTTTTGCGTTATGCGTTATGCGTTATGCGTTATGCGTTATGCGTTATGCGTTATGCGTTATGCGTTATGCGTTATGCGTTATGCGTTATGCGTTATGCGTTATGCGTTATGCGTTATGCGTTATGCGTTATGCGTTATGCGTTATGCGTTATGCGTTATGCGTTATGCGTTATGCGTTATGCGTTATGCGTTATGCGTTATGCGTTATGCGTTATGCGTTATGCGTTATGCGTTATGCGTTATGCGTTATGCGTTATGCGTTATGCGTTATGCGTTATGCGTTATGCGTTATGCGTTATGCGTTATGCGTTATGCGTTATGCGTTATGCGTTATGCGTTATGCGTTATGCGTTATGCGTTATGCGTTATGCGTTATGCGTTATGCGTTATGCGTTATGCGTTATGCGTTATGCGTTATGCGTTATGCGTTATGCGTTATGCGTTATGCGTTATGCGTTATGCGTTATGCGTTATGCGTTATGCGTTATGCGTTATGCGTTATGCGTTATGCGTTATGCGTAATGCGGTATGGGTTGTGCGTGTTGCGTTATCCGTTATCCGTTATGCGTTATGCGTTATGCGTAATGCGTTATGCGTTATGCGTTATGCGTTATGCGTTATGAGTTATGCGGCATGGGTTATGCGTAATGCGTTATGCGTTATGCGTTATGCGTTATGCGTTATGCGTTATGCGTTATGCGTTATGCGTTATGCGTTATGCGTTATGCGTTATGCGTTATGCGTTATGCGTTATGCGTTATGCGTTATGCGTTATGGGTTATGCGTTATGCGTTATGCGTGATGCGTTATGCGTTATGCGTTATGCGTTATGCGGTATGCGTTATGCGTTATGCGTTATGCGTTATGCGTTATGCGTTATGCGTTATGCGTTATGCGTTATGCGTTATGGATTATGCGTAATGCATTATAAGTTATGCGTTATGCGTTATGCGTTATCGGCTTTGCGTTATGCGTCATGCGTTATGGGTTATGCGTTATCCTTTATGGATTATGCGTTATGCGTTATGCGTTATGCGTTATGCGTTATGCGTTATGCGTTATGCGTTATGCGTTATGCGTTATGCGTTAACGGCTTTGCGTTATGCGTCATGCGCTATGGGTTATGCGTTATCCGCTATGGATTATGCGTAATGCATTATAAGTTATGCGTTTTGCGTTTTGCGTTATGTGTTATGCGTTATGGGTTATGCGTCATGCGTTATGCGTTATGCGTTATGCGTTATGCGTTTTGCGTTATGCGTTATGCGTTATGCGTTATGCGTTATGCGTTATGCGTTATGCGTTATGCGTTATGCGTTATGCGTTATGCGTTATGCGTTATGCGTTATGCGTTATGCGTTATGCGTTATGCGTTATGCGTTATGCGTTATGCGTTATGCGTTATGCGTTATGCGTTATGCGTTATGCGTTATGCGTTATGCGTTATGCGTTATGCGTTATGCGTTATGCGTTATGCGTTATGCGTTATGCGTTATGCGTTATGCGTTATGCGTTATGCGTTATGCGTTATGCGTTATGCGTTATGCGTTATGCGTTATGCGTTATGCGTTATGCGTTATGCGTTATGCGTTATGCGTTATGCGTTATGCGTTATGCGTTATGCGTTATGCGTTATGCGTTATGCGTTATGCGTTATGCGTTATGCGTTATGCGTTATGCGTTATGCGTTATGCGTTATGCGTTATGCGTTATGCGTTATGCGTTATGCGTTATGCGTTATGCGTTATGCGTTATGCGTTATGCGTTATGCGTAATGCGGTATGGGTTGTGCGTGTTGCGTTATCCGTTATCCGTTATGCGTTATGCGTTATGCGTAATGCGTTATGCGTTATGCGTTATGCGTTATGCGTTATGAGTTATGCGGCATGGGTTATGCGTAATGCGTTATGCGTTATGCGTTATGCGTTATGCGTTATGCGTTATGCGTTATGCGTTATGCGTTATGCGTTATGCGTTATGCGTTATGCGTTATGCGTTATGCGTTATGCGTTATGTGTTTTGCGTTATGTGTTATGCGTTATGGGTAATGCGTCATGCGTTATGCGTTATGGGTTATGCGTTATGCGTTATGCGTGATGCGTTATGCGTTATGCGTTATGCGTTATGCGATATGCGTTATGCGTTATGCGTTATGCGTTATGCGTTATGCGTTATGCGTTATGCGTTATGCGTTATGCGTTATGCGTTATGCGTTATGGATTATGCGTAATGCATTATAAGTTATGCGTTATGCGTTATGCGTTATGCGTTATGCGTTATCGGCTTTGCGTTATGCGTCATGCGTTATGGGTTATGCGTTATCCTTTATGGATTATGCGTTATGCGTTATGCGTTATGCGTTATGCGTTATGCGTTATGCGTTATGCGTTATGCGTTAACGGCTTTGCGTTATGCGTCATGCGCTATGGGTTATGCGTTATCCGCTATGGATTATGCGTAATGCATTATAAGTTATGCGTTATGCGTTTTGCGTTATGTGTTATGCGTTATGGGTTATGCGTCATGCGTTATGCGTTATGCGTTATGCGTTATGCGTTTTGCGTTATGCGTTATGCGTTATGCGTTATGCGTTATGCGTTATGCGTTATGCGTTATGCGTTATGCGTTATGCGTTATGCGTTATGCGTTATGCGTTATGCGTTATGCGTTATGCGTTATGCGTTATGCGTTATGCGTTATGCGTTATGCGTTATGCGTTATGCGTTATGCGTTATGCGTTATGCGTTATGCGTTATGCGTTATGCGTTATGCGTTATGCGTTATGCGTTATGCGGTATGGGTTGTGCGTTGTGCGTTATCCGTTATCCGTTATGCGTTATGCGTTATGCGTTATGCGTTATGCGTAATGCGTTATCGGCATTGAGTTATGCGTTATGGGTTATGCGTTATGGGTTATGCGTTATCCGTTATGGATTATGCGTTATGCATTATGCGTAATGCGTAATGCGGTATGGGTTGTGCGTTGTGCGTTATCCGTTATGCGTTATGCGATATGCGTTATGCGTTATGCGTAATGCGTTATGCGTTATGCGTTATGCGTTATGCGTAATGCGGTATGCGTTATGCGTTATGCGTTATGCGTTATGAGTTATGCGTCATGGGTTATGCGTAATGCGTTATGCGTTATGAGTTATGCGTTATGCGTTATGCGATATGCGCTATGTGTTATGCGTTATGCGTTATCGGCTTTGCGTTATGCGTTATGGGTTATGCGTTATCCGTTATTTATTATGCGTTATGCGTTATGCGTTATGCGTTATGCGTTATGCGTTATGCGTTATGCGTTATGCGATATGCGTTATGCGTTATGCGTTATGCGTTATGCGTTATGCGTTATGCGTTATGCGTTATGCGTTATGCGTTATGCGTTATGCGTTATGCGTTATGCGTTATGCGTTATGCGTTATGCGTTATGCGTTATGCGTTATGCGTTATGCGTTATGCGTTATGCGTTATGCGTTATGCGTTATGCGTTATGCGTTATGCGTTATGCGTTATGCGTTATGCGTTATGCGTTATGCGTTATGCGTTATGCGTTATGCGTTATGCGTTATGCGTTATGCGTTATGCGTTATGCGTTATGCGTTATGGGTTATGCGTTATGCGTTATGCGTGATGCGTTATGCGTTATGCGTTATGCGTTATGCGGTATGCGTTATGCGTTATGCGTTATGCGTTATGCGTTATGCGTTATGCGTTATGCGTTATGCGTTATGCGTTATGCGTTATGGATTATGCGTAATGCATTATAAGTTATGCGTTATGCGTTATGCGTTATCGGCTTTGCGTTATGCGTCATGCGTTATGGGTTATGCGTTATCCTTTATGGATTATGCGTTATGCGTTATGCGTTATGCGTTATGCGTTATGCGTTATGCGTTATGCGTTATGCGTTAACGGCTTTGCGTTATGCGTCATGCGCTATGGGTTATGCGTTATCCGCTATGGATTATGCGTAATGCATTATAAGTTATGCGTTATGCGTTTTGCGTTATGTGTTATGCGTTATGGGTTATGCGTCATGCGTTATGCGTTATGCGTTATGCGTTATGCGTTTTGCGTTATGCGTTATGCGTTATGCGTTATGCGTTATGCGTTATGCGTTATGCGTTATGCGTTATGCGTTATGCGTTATGCGTTATGCGTTATGCGTTATGCGTTATGCGTTATGCGTTATGCGTTATGCGTTATGCGTTATGCGTTATGCGTTATGCGTTATGCGTTATGCGTTATGCGTTATGCGTTATGCGTTATGCGTTATGCGTTATGCGTTATGCGTTATGCGTTATGCGTTATGCGTTATGCGTTATGCGTTATGCGTTATGCGTTATGCGTTATGCGTTATGCGTTATGCGTTATGCGTTATGCGTTATGCGTTAACGGCTTTGCGTTATGCGTCATGCGCTATGGGTTATGCGTTATCCGCTATGGATTATGCGTAATGCATTATAAGTTATGCGTTATGCGTTTTGCGTTATGTGTTATGCGTTATGGGTTATGCGTCATGCGTTATGCGTTATGCGTTATGCGTTATGCGTTTTGCGTTATGCGTTATGCGTTATGCGTTATGCGTTATGCGTTATGCGTTATGCGTTATGCGTTATGCGTTATGCGTTATGCGTTATGCGTTATGCGTTATGCGTTATGCGTTATGCGTTATGCGTTATGCGTTATGCGTTATGCGTTATGCGTTATGCGTTATGCGTTATGCGTTATGCGTTATGCGTTATGCGTTATGCGTTATGCGTTATGCGTTATGCGTTATGCGTTATGCGTTATGCGTTATGCGTTATGCGTTATGCGTTATGCGTTATGCGTTATGCGTTATGCGTTATGCGTTATGCGTAATGCGGTATGGGTTGTGCGTTGTGCGTTATCCGTTATCCGTTATGCGTTATGCGTTATGCGTTATGCGTTATGCGTTATGCGTTATGCGTTATGCGTTATGCGTTATGCGTTATGCGTTATGCGTTATGCGTTATGCGTTATGGATTATGCGTAATGCATTATAAGTTATGCGTTATGCGTTATCGGCTTTGCGTTATGCGTCATGCGTTATGGGTTATGCGTTATCCTTTATGGATTATGCGTTATGCGTTATGCGTTATGCGTTATGCGTTATGCGTTATGCGTTATGCGTTATGCGTTATGCGTTATGCGTTATGCGTTATGCGTTATGCGTTAACGGCTTTGCGTTATGCGTCATGCGCTATGGGTTATGCGTTATCCGCTATGGATTATGCGTAATGCATTATAAGTTATGCGTTATGCGTTTTGCGTTATGTGTTATGCGTTATGGGTTATGCGTCATGCGTTATGCGTTATGCGTTATGCGTTATGCGTTTTGCGTTATGCGTTATGCGTTATGCGTTATGCGTTATGCGTTATGCGTTATGCGTTATGCGTTATGCGTTATGCGTTATGCGTTATGCGTTATGCGTTATGCGTTATGCGTTATGCGTTATGCGTTATGCGTTATGCGTTATGCGTTATGCGTTATGCGTTATGCGTTATGCGTTATGCGTTATGCGTTATGCGTTATGCGTTATGCGTTATGCGTTATGCGTTATGCGTTATGCGTTATGCGTTATGCGTTATGCGTTATGCGTTATGCGTTATGCGTTATGCGTTATGCGTTATGCGTTATGCGTTATGCGTTATGCGTTATGCGTTATGCGTTATGCGTTATGCGTTATGCGTTATGCGTTATGCGTAATGCGGTATGGGTTGTGCGTTGTGCGTTATCCGTTATCCGTTATGCGTTATGCGTTATGCGTTATGCGTAATGCGTTATCGGCATTGAGTTATGCGTTATGGGTTATGCGTTATCCGTTATGGATTATGCGTTATGCATTATGTGTTTTGCGTTATGTGTTATGCGTTATGGGTAATGCGTCATGCGTTATGCGTTATGGGTTATGCGTTATGCGTTATGCGTGATGCGTTATGCGTTATGCGTTATGCGTTATGCGATATGCGTTATGCGTTATGCGTTATGCGTTATGCGTTATGCGTTATGCGTTATGCGTTATGCGTTATGCGTTATGCGTTATGCGTTATGGATTATGCGTAATGCATTATAAGTTATGCGTTATGCGTTATGCGTTATGCGTTATGCGTTATCGGCTTTGCGTTATGCGTCATGCGTTATGGGTTATGCGTTATCCTTTATGGATTATGCGTTATGCGTTATGCGTTATGCGTTATGCGTTATGCGTTATGCGTTATGCGTTATGCGTTAACGGCTTTGCGTTATGCGTCATGCGCTATGGGTTATGCGTTATCCGCTATGGATTATGCGTAATGCATTATAAGTTATGCGTTATGCGTTTTGCGTTATGTGTTATGCGTTATGGGTTATGCGTCATGCGTTATGCGTTATGCGTTATGCGTTATGCGTTTTGCGTTATGCGTTATGCGTTATGCGTTATGCGTTATGCGTTATGCGTTATGCGTTATGCGTTATGCGTTATGCGTTATGCGTTATGCGTTATGCGTTATGCGTTATGCGTTATGCGTTATGCGTTATGCGTTATGCGTTATGCGTTATGCGTTATGCGTTATGCGTTATGCGTTATGCGTTATGCGTTATGCGTTATGCGTTATGCGTTATGCGGTATGCGTTGTGCGTTGTGCGTTATCCGTTATCCGTTATGCGTTATGCGTTATGCGTTATGCGTAATGCGTTATCGGCATTGAGTTATGCGTTATGGGTTATGCGTTATGGGTTATGCGTTATCCGTTATGGATTATGCGTTATGCATTATGCGTAATGCGTAATGCGGTATGGGTTGTGCGTTGTGCGTTATCCGTTATGCGTTATGCGATATGCGTTATGCGTTATGCGTAATGCGTTATGCGTTATGCGTTATGCGTTATGCGTAATGCGGTATGCGTTATGCGTTATGCGTTATGCGTTATGAGTTATGCGTCATGGGTTATGCGTAATGCGTTATGCGTTATGAGTTATGCGTTATGCGTTATGCGATATGCGCTATGTGTTATGCGTTATGCGTTATCGGCTTTGCGTTATGCGTTATGGGTTATGCGTTATCCGTTATTTATTATGCGTTATGCGTTATGCGTTATGCGTTATGCGTTATGCGTTATGCGTTATGCGTTATGCGATATGCGTTATGCGTTATGCGTTATGCGTTATGCGTTATGCTTTATGCGTTATGCGTTATGCGTTATGCGTTATGCGTTATGCGTTATGCGTTATGCGTTATGCGTTATGCGTTATGCGTTATGCGTTATGCGTTATGCGTTATGCGTTATGCGTTATGCGTTATGCGTTATGCGTTATGCGTTATGCGTTATGCGTTATGCGTTATGCGTTATGCGTTATGCGTTATGCGTTATGCGTTATGCGTTATGCGTTATGCGTTATGCGTTATGCGTTATGCGTTATGCGTTATGCGTTATGCGTTATGCGTTATGCGTTATGGGTTATGCGTTATGCGTTATGCGTGATGCGTTATGCGTTATGCGTTATGCGTTATGCGGTATGCGTTATGCGTTATGCGTTATGCGTTATGCGTTATGCGTTATGCGTTATGCGTTATGCGTTATGCGTTATGCGTTATGGATTATGCGTAATGCATTATAAGTTATGCGTTATGCGTTATGCGTTATCGGCTTTGCGTTATGCGTCATGCGTTATGGGTTATGCGTTATCCTTTATGGATTATGCGTTATGCGTTATGCGTTATGCGTTATGCGTTATGCGTTATGCGTTATGCGTTAACGGCTTTGCGTTATGCGTCATGCGCTATGGGTTATGCGTTATCCGCTATGGATTATGCGTAATGCATTATAAGTTATGCGTTATGCGTTTTGCGTTATGTGTTATGCGTTATGGGTTATGCGTCATGCGTTATGCGTTATGCGTTATGCGTTATGCGTTTTGCGTTATGCGTTATGCGTTATGCGTTATGCGTTATGCGTTATGCGTTATGCGTTATGCGTTATGCGTTATGCGTTATGCGTTATGCGTTATGCGTTATGCGTTATGCGTTATGCGTTATGCGTTATGCGTTATGCGTTATGCGTTATGCGTTATGCGTTATGCGTTATGCGTTATGCGTTATGCGTTATGCGTTATGCGTTATGCGTTATGCGTTATGCGTTATGCGTTATGCGTTATGCGTTATGCGTTATGCGTTATGCGTTATGCGTTATGCGTTATGCGTTATGCGTTATGCGTTAACGGCTTTGCGTTATGCGTCATGCGCTATGGGTTATGCGTTATCCGCTATGGATTATGCGTAATGCATTATAAGTTATGCGTTATGCGTTTTGCGTTATGTGTTATGCGTTATGGGTTATGCGTCATGCGTTATGCGTTATGCGTTATGCGTTATGCGTTTTGCGTTATGCGTTATGCGTTATGCGTTATGCGTTATGCGTTATGCGTTATGCGTTATGCGTTATGCGTTATGCGTTATGCGTTATGCGTTATGCGTTATGCGTTATGCGTTATGCGTTATGCGTTATGCGTTATGCGTTATGCGTTATGCGTTATGCGTTATGCGTTATGCGTTATGCGTTATGCGTTATGCGTTATGCGTTATGCGTTATGCGTTATGCGTTATGCGTTATGCGTTATGCGTTATGCGTTATGCGTTATGCGTTATGCGTTATGCGTTATGCGTTATGCGTTATGCGTTATGCGTTATGCGTAATGCGGTATGGGATGTGCGTTGTGCGTTATCCGTTATCCGTTATGCGTTATGCGTTATGCGTTATGCGTTATGCGTTATGCGTTATGCGTTATGCGTTATGCGTTATGCGTTATGCGTTATGCGTTATGCGTTATGCGTTATGGATTATGCGTAATGCATTATAAGTTATGCGTTATGCGTTATGCGTTATGCGTTATGCGTTATGCGTTATGCGTTATGCGTTATGCGTTATGCGTTATGCGTTATGCGTTATGCGTTATGCGTTATGCGTTATGCGGTATGGGTTGTGCGTTGTGCGTTATCCGTTATCCGTTATGCGTTATGCGTTATGCGTTATGCGTTATGCGTAATGCGTTATCGGCATTGAGTTATGCGTTATGGGTTATGCGTTATGGGTTATGCGTTATCCGTTATGGATTATGCGTTATGCATTATGCGTAATGCGTAATGCGGTATGGGTTGTGCGTTGTGCGTTATCCGTTATGCGTTATGCGATATGCGTTATGCGTTATGCGTAATGCGTTATGCGTTATGCGTTATGCGTTATGCGTAATGCGGTATGCGTTATGCGTTATGCGTTATGCGTTATGAGTTATGCGTCATGGGTTATGCGTAATGCGTTATGCGTTATGAGTTATGCGTTATGCGTTATGCGATATGCGCTATGTGTTATGCGTTATGCGTTATCGGCTTTGCGTTATGCGTTATGGGTTATGCGTTATCCGTTATTTATTATGCGTTATGCGTTATGCGTTATGCGTTATGCGTTATGCGTTATGCGTTATGCGTTATGCGATATGCGTTATGCGTTATGCGTTATGCGTTATGCGTTATGCGTTATGCGTTATGCGTTATGCGTTATGCGTTATGCGTTATGCGTTATGCGTTATGCGTTATGCGTTATGCGTTATGCGTTATGCGTTATGCGTTATGCGTTATGCGTTATGCGTTATGCGTTATGCGTTATGCGTTATGCGTTATGCGTTATGCGTTATGCGTTATGCGGTATGGGTTGTGCGTTGTGCGTTATCCGTTATGCGTTATGCGTTATGCGTTATGCGTTATGCGTAATGCGTTATGCGTTAAGCGTTATGCGTTATGCGTTATGCGTAATGCGGTATGCGTTATGCGTTATGAGTTATGCGTTATGCGTTATGCGATATGCGCTATGTGTTATGCGTTATGCGTTATCGGCTTTGCGTTATGCGTTATGGGTTATGCGTTATCCGTTATTTATTATGCGTTATGCGTTATGCGTTATGCGTTATGCGTTATGCGTTATGCGGTATGCGTTATGCGTTATGCGATATGCGTTATGCGTTATGCGTTATGCGTTATGCGTTATGCGTTATGCGTTATGCGTTATGCGTTATGCGTTATGCGTTATGCGTTATGCGTTATGCGTTATGCGTTATGCGTTATGCGTTATGCGTTATGCGTTATGCGTTATGCGTTATGCGTTATGCGTTATGCGTTATGCGTTATGCGTTATGCGTTATGCGTTATGCGTTATGCGTTATGCGTTATGCGTTATGCGTTATGCGTTATGCGTTATGCGTTATGCGTTATGGGTTATGCGTTATGCGTTATGCGTGATGCGTTATGCGTTATGCGTTATGCGTTATGCGGTATGCGTTATGCGTTATGCGTTATGCGTTATGCGTTATGCGTTATGCGTTATGCGTTATGCGTTATGGATTATGCGTAATGCATTATAAGTTATGCGTTATGCGTTATGCGTTATCGGCTTTGCGTTATGCGTCATGCGTTATGGGTTACGCGTTATCCTTTATGGATTATGCGTTATGCGTTATGCGTTATGCGTTATGCGTTATGCGTTGTGCGTTATGCGTTAACGGCTTTGCGTTATGCGTCATGCGCTATGGGTTATGCGTTATCCGCTATGGATTATGCGTAATGCATTATAAGTTATGCGTTATGCGTTTTGCGTTATGTGTTATGCGTTATGGGTTATGCGTCATGCGTTATGCGTTATGCGTTATGCGTTATGCGTTTTGCGTTATGCGTTATGCGTTATGCGTTATGCGTTATGCGTTATGCGTTATGCGTTATGCGTTATGCGTTATGCGTTATGCGTTATGCGTTATGCGTTATGCGTTATGCGTTATGCGTTATGCGTTATGCGTTATGCGTTATGCGTTATGCGTTATGCGTTATGCGTTATGCGTTATGCGTTATGCGTTATGCGTTATGCGTTATGCGTTATGCGTTATGCGTTATGCGTTATGCGTTATGCGTTATGCGTTATGCGTTATGCGTTATGCGTTATGCGTTATGCGTTATGCGTTATGCGTTATGCGTTATGGGCTATGCGTTAATTCCTTATGGTTTATACGTTATGCGTTATGCGCTATGAGTTTTGCGTTACGCGTTAAGGGTTATGCGTTATGCGTTATGGACTATGCGTTATGCGTCATGCGTTATGCGCTATGCGC
Source organism: Lasioglossum baleicum (assembly GCF_051020765.1). Lineage (NCBI taxonomy): Eukaryota > Metazoa > Arthropoda > Insecta > Hymenoptera > Halictidae > Lasioglossum > Lasioglossum baleicum. The sequence goes on from NW_027469555.1 coordinate 90,040, forward strand.
TATGCGTTATGCGTTATGCGTTATGCGTTATGCGTTATGCGTTATGCGTTATGCGTTATGCGTTATGCGTTATGCGTTATGCGTTATGCGTTATGCGTTATGCGTTATGCGTTATGCGTTATGCGTTATGCGTTATGCGTTATGCGTTATGCGTTATGCGTTATGCGTTATGCGTTATGCGTTATGCGTTATGCGTTATGCGTTATGCGTTATGCGTTATGCGTTATGCGTTATGCGTTATGCGTTATGCGTTATGCGTTATGCGTTATGCGTTATGCGTTATGCGTTTTGCGTTATGCGTTATGCGTTATGCGTTATGCGTTATGCGTTATGCGTTATGCGTTATGCGTTATGCGTTATGCGTTATGCGTTATGCGTTATGCGTTATGCGTTATGCGTTATGCGTTATGCGTTATGCGTTATGCGTTATGCGTTATGCGTTATGCGTTATGCGTTATGCGTTATGCGTTATGCGTTATGCGTTATGCGTTATGCGTTATGCGTTATGCGTTATGCGTTATGCGTTATGCGTTATGCGTTATGCGTTATGCGTTATGCGTTATGCGTTATGCGTTATGCGTTATGCGTTATGCGTTATGCGTTATGCGTTATGCGTTATGCGTAATGCGGTATGGGTTGTGCGTTGTGCGTTATCCGTTATCCGTTATGCGTTATGCGTTATGCGTTATGCGTTATGCGTTATGCGTTATGCGTTATGCGTTATGCGTTATGCGTTATGCGTTATGCGTTATGCGTTATGCGTTATGGATTATGCGTAATGCATTATAAGTTATGCGTTATGCGTTATGCGTTATCGGCTTTGCGTTATGCGTCATGCGTTATGGGTTATGCGTTATCCTTTATGGATTATGCGTTATGCGTTATGCGTTATGCGTTATGCGTTATGCGTTATGCGTTATGCGTTATGCGTTATGCGTTATGCGTTAACGGCTTTGCGTTATGCGTCATGCGCTATGGGTTATGCGTTATCCGCTATGGATTATGCGTAATGCATTATAAGTTATGCGTTATGCGTTTTGCGTTATGTGTTATGCGTTATGGGTTATGCGTCATGCGTTATGCGTTATGCGTTATGCGTTATGCGTTTTGCGTTATGCGTTATGCGTTATGCGTTATGCGTTATGCGTTATGCGTTATGCGTTATGCGTTATGCGTTATGCGTTATGCGTTATGCGTTATGCGTTATGCGTTATGCGTTATGCGTTATGCGTTATGCGTTATGCGTTATGCGTTATGCGTTATGCGTTATGCGTTATGCGTTATGCGTTATGCGTTATGCGTTATGCGTTATGCGTTATGCGTTATGCGTTATGCGTTATGCGTTATGCGTTATGCGTTATGCGTTATGCGTTATGCGTTATGCGTTATGCGTTATGCGTTATGCGTTATGCGTTATGCGTAATGCGGTATGGGTTGTGCGTTGTGCGTTATCCGTTATCCGTTATGCGTTATGCGTTATGCGTTATGCGTAATGCGTTATCGGCATTGAGTTATGCGTTATGGGTTATGCGTTATCCGTTATGGATTATGCGTTATGCATTATGCGTAATGCGTAATGCGGTATGGGTTGTGCGTTGTGCGTTATCCGTTATGCGTTATGCGTTATGCGTTATGCGTTATGCGTAATGCGTTATGCGTTAAGCGTTATGCGTTATGCGTTATGCGTAATGCGGTATGCGTTATGCGTTATGAGTTATGCGTTATGCGTTATGCGATATGCGCTATGTGTTATGCGTTATGCGTTATCGGCTTTGCGTTATGCGTTATGGGTTATGCGTTATCCGTTATTTATTATGCGTTATGCGTTATGCGTTATGCGTTATGCGTTATGCGTTATGCGGTATGCGTTATGCGTTATGCGATATGCGTTATGCGTTATGCGTTATGCGTTATGCGTTATGCGTTATGCGTTATGCGTTATGCGTTATGCGTTATGCGTTATGCGTTATGCGTTATGCGTTATGCGTTATGCGTTATGCGTTATGCGTTATGCGTTATGCGTTATGCGTTATGCGTTATGCGTTATGCGTTATGCGTTATGCGTTATGCGTTATGCGTTATGCGTTATGCGTTATGCGTTATGCGTTATGCGTTATGCGTTATGGGTTATGCGTTATGCGTTATGCGTGATGCGTTATGCGTTATGCGTTATGCGTTATGCGGTATGCGTTATGCGTTATGCGTTATGCGTTATGCGTTATGCGTTATGCGTTATGCGTTATGGATTATGCGTAATGCATTATAAGTTATGCGTTATGCGTTATGCGTTATCGGCTTTGCGTTATGCGTCATGCGTTATGGGTTACGCGTTATCCTTTATGGATTATGCGTTATGCGTTATGCGTTATGCGTTATGCGTTATGCGTTGTGCGTTATGCGTTAACGGCTTTGCGTTATGCGTCATGCGCTATGGGTTATGCGTTATCCGCTATGGATTATGCGTAATGCATTATAAGTTATGCGTTATGCGTTTTGCGTTATGTGTTATGCGTTATGGGTTATGCGTCATGCGTTATGCGTTATGCGTTATGCGTTATGCGTTTTGCGTTATGCGTTATGCGTTATGCGTTATGCGTTATGCGTTATGCGTTATGCGTTATGCGTTATGCGTTATGCGTTATGCGTTATGCGTTATGCGTTATGCGTTATGCGTTATGCGTTATGCGTTATGCGTTATGCGTTATGCGTTATGCGTTATGCGTTATGCGTTATGCGTTATGCGTTATGCGTTATGCGTTATGCGTTATGCGTTATGCGTTATGCGTTATGCGTTATGCGTTATGCGTTATGCGTTATGCGTTATGCGTTATGCGTTATGCGTTATGCGTTATGCGTTATGCGTTATGCGTTATGCGTTATGCGTTATGCGTTATGCGTTATGCGTTATGCGTTATGCGTTATGCGTTATGCGTTATGCGTTATGCGTTATGCGTTATGCGTTATGCGTTATGCGTTATGCGTTATGCGTTATGGGCTATGCGTTAATTCCTTATGGTTTATACGTTATGCGTTATGCGCTATGAGTTTTGCGTTACGCGTTAAGGGTTATGCGTTATGCGTTATGGACTATGCGTTATGCGTCATGCGTTATGCGCTATGCGCTATGCGTTATGCGTTATGCGTTATGCGTTATGCGTTATGCGTTATGCGTTATGCGTTATGCGTTATGCGTTATGCGTTATGCGTTATGCGTTATGCGTTATGCGTTATGCGTTATGCGTTATGCGTTATGCGTTATGCGTTATGCGTTATGCGTTATGCGTTATGCGTTATGCGTTATGCGTTATGCGTTATGCGTTATGCGTTATGCGTTATGCGTTATGCGTTATGGATTATGCGTAATGCATTATAAGTTATGCGTTATGCGTTATGCGTTATCGGCTTTGCGTTATGCGTCATGCGTTATGGGTTATGCGTTATCCTTTATGGATTATGCGTTATGCGTTATGCGTTATGCGTTATGCGTTATGCGTTATGCGTTATGCGTTATGCGTTATGCGTTAACGGCTTTGCGTTATGCGTCATGCGCTATGGGTTATGCGTTATCCGCTATGGATTATGCGTAATGCATTATAAGTTATGCGTTATGCGTTTTGCGTTATGTGTTATGCGTTATGGGTTATGCGGCATGCGTTATGCGTTATGCGTTATGCGTTATGCGTTTTGCGTTATGCGTTATGCGTTATGCGTTATGCGTTATGCGTTATGCGTTATGCGTTATGCGTTATGCGTTATGCGTTATGCGTTATGCGTTATGCGTTATGCGTTATGCGTTATGCGTTATGCGTTATGCGTTATGCGTTATGCGTTATGCGTTATGCGTTATGCGTTATGCGTTATGCGTTATGCGTTATGCGTTATGCGTTATGCGTTATGCGTTATGCGTTATGCGTTATGCGTTATGCGTTATGCGTTATGCGGTATGGGTTGTGCGTTGTGCGTTATCCGTTATCCGTTATGCGTTATACGTTATGCGTTATGCGTAATGCGTTATCGGCATTGAGTTATGCGTTATGGGTTATGCGTTATGGGTTATGCGTTATCCGTTATGGATTATGCGTTATGCATTATGCGTAATGCGTAATGCGGTATGGGTTGTGCGTTGTGCGTTATCCGTTATGCGTTATGCGTTATGCGTTATGCGTTATGCGTAATGCGTTATGCGTTAAGCGTTATGCGTTATGCGTTATGCGTAATGCGGTATGCGTTATGCGTTATGCGTTATGCGTTATGCGTTATGCGTTATGAGTTATGCGTCATGGGTTATGCGTAATGCGTTATGCGTTATGAGTTATGCGTTATGCGTTATGCGATATGCGCTATGTGTTATGCGTTATGCGTTATCGGCTTTGCGTTATGCGTTATGGGTTATGCGTTATCCGTTATTTATTATGCGTTATGCATTATGCGTAATGCGTAATGCGGTATGGGTTATGCGTTGTGCGTTATCCGTTATCCGTTATGCGTTATGCGTTATGCGTTATGCGTTTTGCGTTATGCGTTATGCGTTATGAGTTATGCGTTATGCGTTATGCGATATGCGCTATGTGTTATGCGTTATGCGTTATCGGCTTTGCGTTATGCGTTATGGGTTATGCGTTATCCGTTATGGATTATGCGTTATGCATTATGCGTAATGCGTAATGCGGTATGGGTTATGCGTTGTGCGTTATCCGTTATGCGTTATGCGTTATGCGTTATGCGTTATGCGTTATGCGTTATGCGTTATGCGTTATGCGTTATGCGTTATGCGTTATGCGTTATGCGTTATGCGTTATGCGTTATGCGTTATGCGTTATGCGTTATGCGTTATGCGTTATGGGTTATGGGTTATGCGTTATGCGTTATGCGTTATGCGTAATGCGGTATGGGTTGTGCGTGTTGCGTTATCCGTTATCCGTTATGCGTTATGCGTTATGCGTAATGCGATATGCGTTATGCGTTATGCGTTATGCGTTATGCGTTATGCGTTATGCGTTATGCGTTATGCGTTATGCGTTATGCGTTATGCGTTATGCGTTAAGCGTTATGCGTTATGCGTTATGCGTTATGCGTTATGCGTTATGCGTTATGCGTTATGCGTTATGCGTTATGCGTTATGACTTTTGCATTATGCGTTATGCGTTATGCGTTATGGGCTATGCGTTATGCCTTATGGTTTATACGTTATGCGTTATGCGTTATGCGTTATGAGTTTTGCGTTACGCGTTATGCGTTATGCGTTATGCGTTATGCGTTATGCGTTATGCGTTATGCGTTATGCGTTATGCGTTATGCGTTATGCGATATGCGTTATGCGTTATGCGTTATGCGTTATGCGTTATGCGTTATGCGTTATGCGTTATGCGTTATGGGTTATGGGTCATGCGTTATGCGTTATGCGTTATGCGTTAAGCGTTATGCGTTATGCGTTATGCGTTATGCGTTATGCGTTATGCGTTATGCGTTATGCGTTATGCGTTATGCGTAATGCGTTATGCGTTATGCGTTATGCGTTATGCGTTATGCGTTATGCGTTATGCGTTATGCGTTATGCGTTATGCGTTATGCGTTATGCGTTATGCGTTATGCGTTATGCGTTATGCGTTATGCGTTATGCGTTATGCGTTATGCGTTATGCGTTATGCGTTATGCGTTATGCGTTATGCGTTATGCGTTATGCGTTATGCGTTATGCGTTATGCGTTATGCGTTATGCGTTATGCGTTATGCGTTATGCGTTATGCGTTATCGGCATTGAGTTATGCGTTATGGGTTATGCGTTATCCGTTATGGATTATGCGTTATGCATTATGCGTAATGCGTAATGCGGTATGGGTTGTGCGTTGTGCGTTATCCGTTATGCGTTATGCGTTATGCGTTATGCGTTATGCGTAATGCGTTATGCGTTATGCGTTATGCGTTATGCGTTATGCGTGATGCGTTATGCGTTATGCGTTATGCGTTATGCGTTATGCGTTATGGGTTATGGGTTATGCGTTATGCGTTATGCGTTATGCCTAATGCGGTATGGGTTGTGCGTGTTGCGTTATCCGTTATCCGTTATGCGTTATGCGTTTTGCGTTATGCGTTATGCGTTATGAGTTATGCGTTATGCGTTATGCGTTATGCGTTATGCGTTATGCGTTATGCGTTATGCGTTATGCGTTATGCGTTATGGGTTATGGGTTATGCGTTATGCGTTATGCGTTATGCCTAATGCGGTATGGGTTGTGCGTGTTGCGTTATCCGTTATCCGTTATGCGTTATGCGTTATGCGTAATGCGTTATGCGTTATGCGTTGTGCGATATGCGTTATGCGTTATGCGTTATGCGTTATGCGTTATGCGTTATGCGTTATGCGTTATGCGTTATGCGTTATGCGTTATGCGTTATGCGTTAAGCGTTAAGCGTTATGCGTTATGCGTTATGCGTTATGCGTTATGCGTTATGCGTTATGCGTTATGCGTTATGCGTTATGCGTGATGCGTTATGCGTTATGCGTTATGCGTTATGCGATATGCGTTATGCGTTATGCGTTATGCGTTATGCGTTATGCGTTATGCGTTATGCGTTATGCGTTATGCGTTATGCGTTATGCGTTATGCGTTATGCGTTATGCGTTATGCGTTATGCGTTATGGATTATGCGTAATGCATTATAAGATATGCGTTATGCGTTATGCGTTATCGGCTTTGCGTTATGCGTCATGCGTTATGGGTTATGCGTTATCCTTTATGGAGTATGCGTTATGCGTTATGCGTTATGCGTTATGCGTTATGCGTTATGCGTTATGCGTTAACGGCTTTGCGTTATGCCTCATGCGCTATGGGTTATGCGTTATCCGCTATGGATTATGCGTAATGCATTATAAGTTATGCGTTATGCGTTTTGCGTTATGTGTTATGCGTTATGGGTTATGCGTTATGCGTTATGCGTTATGCGTTATGCGTTATGCGTTATGCGTTATGCGTTATGCGTTATGCGTTATGCGTTATGCGTAATGCGGTATGGGTTGTGCGTTGTGCGTTATCCGTTATCCGTTATGCGTTATGCGTTATGCGTAATGCGTTATCGGCATTGAGTTATGCGTTATGGGTTATGCGTTATGGGTTATGCGTTATCCGTTATGGATTATGCGTTATGCATTATGCGTAATGCGTAATGCGGTATGGGTTGTGCGTTGTGCGTTATCCGTTATGCGTTATGCGTTATGCGTTATGCGTTATGCGTAATGCGTTATGCGTTATGCGTTATGCGTTATGCGTTATGCGTAATGCGGTATGCGTTATGCGTTATGCGTTATGCGTTATGCGTTATGCGTTATGCGTTATGAGTTATGCGTCATGGGTTATGCGTAATGCGTTATGCGTTATGAGTTATGCGTTATGCGTTATGCGATATGCGCTATGTGTTATGCGTTATGCGTTATCGGCTTTGCGTTATGCGTTATGGGTTATGCGTTATCCGTTATTTATTATGCGTTATGCGTTATGCGTTATGCGTTATGCGTTATGCGTTATGCGTTATGCGTTATGCGATATGCGTTATGCGATATGCGTTATGCGTTATGCGTTATGCGTTATGCGTTATGCGTTATGCGTTATGCGTTATGCGTTATGCGTTATGCGTTATGCGTTATGCGTTATGCGTTATGCGTTATGCGTTATGCGTTATGCGTTATGCGTTATGCGTTATGCGTTATGCGTTATGCGTTATGCGTTATGCGTTATGCGTTATGCGTTATGCGTTATGCGTTATGCGTTATGCGTTATGCGTTATGCGTTATGCGTTATGCGTTATGCGTTATGCGTTATGCGTTATGCGTTATGCGTTATGCGTTATGCGTTATGCGTTATGGGTTATGCGTTATGCGTTATGCGTGATGCGTTATGCGTTATGCGTTATGCGTTATGCGGTATGCGTTATGCGTTATGCGTTATGCGTTATGCGTTATGCGTTATGCGTTATGCGTTATGCGTTATGCGTTATGCGTTATGGATTATGCGTAATGCATTATAAGTTATGCGTTATGCGTTATGCGTTATCGGCTTTGCGTTATGCGTCATGCGTTATGGGTTATGCGTTATCCTTTATGGATTATGCGTTATGCGTTATGCGTTATGCGTTATGCGTTATGCGTTATGCGTTAACGGCTTTGCGTTATGCGTCATGCGCTATGGGTTATGCGTTATCCGCTATGGATTATGCGTAATGCATTATAAGTTATGCGTTATGCGTTATGCGTTATGCGTTATGCGTTATGCGTTATGCGTTATGCGTTATGCGTTATGCGTTATGCGTTATGCGTTATGCGTTATGCGTTATGCGTTATGCGTTATGCGTTATGCGTTATGCGTTATGCGTTATGCGTTATGCGTTATGCGTTATGCGTTATGCGTTATGCGTTATGCGTTATGCGTTATGCGTTATGCGTTAAGCGTTATGCGTTATGCGTTATGCGTCAAGCGTTATCCGTTATGCGTTATGTGTTATGCGTTATGCGTTATGCGTTAAGCGTTATGCGTTATGCGTTATGCGTTATGCGTTATGCGTTATGCGTTATGCGTTATGCGTTATGCGTTATGCGTTAAGCGTTATGCGTTATGCGTTATGCGTTATGCGTTATGCGTTATGCGTTATGCGTTATGCGTTATGCGTTATGCGTTATGCGTTATGCGTTATGCGTTATGCGTTATGGGCTAAGCGTTATGCCTTATGGTTTATACGTTATGAGTTATGCGTTATGCGTTATGCGTTATGCGTTATGCGTTATGCGTTATGCGTTATGCGTTATGCGTTATGCGTTATGCGTTATGCGTTATGCGTTATGCGTTATGCGTTATGCGTTATGCGTTATGCGTTATGCGTTATGCGTTATGCGTTATGCGTTATGCGTTATGCGTTATGCGTTATGCGTTATGGGCTAAGCGTTATGCCTTATGGTTTATACGTTATGCGTTATGCGTTACGCGTTATGAGTTTTGCGTTACGCGTTAAGCGTTATGCGCACTGGGTTATGCGTTATGCGCAATGGGTTATGCGTTATGCGTTATGCGTTATGCGTTATGCGTTATGCGTTATGCGTTATGCGTTATGCGTTATCCGTTATGCGTTATGCGTTATGCGTTATGCGTTATGAGTTATGCGTTATGCGTTATGCGTTATGAGTTATGCGTTATGCGTTATGCGTTATGCGTTATGCGTTATGCGTTATGCGTTATGCGTTATGCGTTATGCGTAATGCGTTATGCGTTATGCGTTATGCGTTATGCGTTATGGGCTAAGCGTTATGCCTTATGGTTTATACGTTATGCGTTATGCGTTATTCGTTATGCGTTATGCGTTATGCGTTATGCGTTATGCGTTATGCGTTATGCGTTATGCGTTATGCGTTATGCGTTATGCGTTATGCGTTATGCGTTATGCGTTATGCGTTATGCGTTATGCGTTATGCGTTATGCGTTATACGTTATGCGTTATGCGTTATGCGTTATGCGTTATGCGTTATGCGTTATACGTTATGCGTTATGCGTTATGCGTTATGCGTTATGCGTTATGCGTTATGCTTTATGCGTTATGCGTTATGCGTTATGCGTTATGCGTTATGCGTTATGCGTTATGCGTTATGCGTTATGCGTTATGCGTTATGCGTTATGCGTTATGCGTTATGCGTTATGCGTTATGGGCTAAGCGTTATGCCTTATGGTTTATACGTTATGAGTTATGCGTAATGCGTTATGCGTTATGCGTTATGCGTTATGCGTTATGGGCTAAGCGTTATGCCTTATGGTTTATACGTTATGCGTTATGCGTTATGCGTTATGCGTTATGCGTTATGCGTTATGCGTTATGCGTTATGCGTTATGCGTTATGCGTTATGCGTTATGCGTTATGCGTTATGCGTTATGCGTTATGCGTTATGCGTTATGCGTTATGCGTTATGGGCTAAGCGTTATGCCTTATGGTTTATACGTTATGAGTTATGCGTTATGCGTTATGCGTTATGCGTTATGCGTTATGCGTTATGCGTTATGCGTTATGCGTTATGCGTTATGCGTTATGCGTTATGCGTTATGCGTTATGCGTTATGCGTTATGCGTTATGCGTTATGCGTTATGCGTTATGCCTTATGGTTTATACGTTATGCGTTATGCGTTATGCGTTATGAGTTTTGCGTTACGTGTTAAGCGTTATGCGCATATGGGTTATGCGTTATGCGTTATGCGTTATGCGTTATGCGTTATGCGTTATGCGTTATGCGTTATGCGTTATGCGTTATGCGTTATGCGTTATGCGTTATGCGTTATGCGTTATGCGTTATGCGTTATGCGTTATGCGTTATGCGTTATGAGTTATGCGTTATGCGTTATGCGTTATGCGTTATGCGTTATGCGTTATGCGTTATGCGTTATGCGTTATGCGTTATGCGTTATGCGTTATGCGTTATGCGTTATGCGTTATGCGTTATGCGTTATGCGTTATGCGTTATGCGTTATGCGTTATGCGTTATGCGTTATGCGTTATGCGTTATGCGTTAAGCGTTATGCGTTATGCGTTATGCGTCAAGCGTTATCCGTTATGCGTTATGTGTTATGCGTTATGCGTTATGCGTTAAGCGTTATGCGTTATGCGTTATGCGTTATGCGTTATGCGTTATGCGTTATGCGTTATGCGTTATGCGTTATGCGTTATGCGTTATGCGTTATGCGTTATGCGTTATGCGTTATGCGTTATGCGTTATGCGTTATGCGTTATGCGTTATGCGTTATGCGTTATGCGTTAAGCGTTATGCGTTATGCGTTATGCGTCAAGCGTTATCCGTTATGCGTTATGTGTTATGCGTTATGCGTTATGCGTTATGCGTTAAGCGTTATGCGTTATGCGTTATGCGTTATGCGTTATGCGTTATGCGTTATGCGTTATGCGGTATGCGTTATGCGTTATGCGTTATGCGTTATGCGTTATGCGTTATGCGTTATGCGTTATGCGTTATGCGTTATGCGTTATGCGTTATGCGTTATGCGTTATGCGTTATGCGTTATGCGTTATGCGTTATGCGTTATGCGTTATGCGTTATGCGTTATGCGTTATGCGTTATGCGTTATGCGTTATGCGTTATGCGTTATGCGTTATGCGTTATGCGTTATGGGCTATGCGTTATGCCTTATGGTTTATACGTTATGCGTTATGCGTTATGCGTTATGCGTTATGCGTTATGCGTTATGCGTTATGCGTTATGCGTTATGCGTTATGCGTTATGCGTTATGCGTTATGCGTTATGCGTTATGCGTTATGCGTTATGCGTTATGCGTTATGCGTTATGCGTTATGCGTTATGCGTTATGCGTTATGCGTTATGCGTTATGCGTTATGCGTTATGCGTTATGCGTTATGCGTTATGCGTTATGCGTTATGCGTTATGCGTTATGCGTTATGCGTTATGCGTTATGCGTTATGCGTTATGGGCTATGCGTTATGCCTTATGGTTTATACGTTATGCGTTATGCGTTATGCGTTATGCGTTATGCGTTATGCGTTATGCGTTATGCGTTATGCGTTATGCGTTATGCGTTATGCGTTATGCGTTATGCGTTATGCGTTATGCGTTATGCGTTATGCGTTATGCGTTATGCGTTATGCGTTATGCGTTATGCGTTATGGGTTATGCGTTAAGCGTTATGCGTTATGCGTTATGCGTTATGCGTTATGCGTTATGCGTTATGCGTTATGCGTTATGCGTTATGCGTTATGCGTTATGCGTTATGCGTTATGCGTTATGCGTTATGCGTTATGCGTTATGCGTTATGCGTTATGCGTTATGCGTTATGCGTTATGCGTTATGCGTTATGCGTTATGCGTTATGCGTTATGCGTTATGCGTTATGCGTTATGCGTTATGCGTTATGCGTTATGCGTTATGCGTTATGCGTTATGCGTTATGCGTTATGCGTTATGCGTTAAGCGTTATGCGTTATGCGTTATGCGTCAAGCGTTATCCGTTATGCGTTATGTGTTATGCGTTATGCGTTATGCGTTAAGCGTTATGCGTTATGCGTTATGCGTTATGCGTTATGCGTTATGCGTTATGCGTTATGCGTTATGCGTTATGCGTTATGCGTTATGCGTTATGCGTTATGCGTTATGCGTTATGCGTTATGCGTTATGCGTTATGCGTTATGCGTTAAGCGTTATGCGTTATGCGTTATGCGTCAAGCGTTATCCGTTATGCGTTATGTGTTATGCGTTATGCGTTATGCGTTATGCGTTAAGCGTTATGCGTTATGCGTTATGCGTTATGCGTTATGCGTTATGCGTTATGCGTTATGCGGTATGCGTTATGCGTTATGCGTTATGCGTTATGCGTTATGCGTTATGCGTTATGCGTTATGCGTTATGCGTTATGCGTTATGCGTTATGCGTTATGCGTTATGCGTTATGCGTTATGCGTTATGCGTTATGCGTTATGCGTTATGCGTTATGCGTTATGCGTTATGCGTTATGCGTTATGCGTTATGCGTTATGCGTTATGCGTTATGCGTTATGCGTTATGCGTTATGCGTTATGCGTTATGCGTTATGCGTTATGCGTTATGCGTTATGCGTTATGCGTTATGCGTTATGCGTTATGCGTTATGCGTTATGCGTTATGCGTTATGCGTTATGCGTTATGCGTTATGCGTTATGCGTTATGAGTTATGCGTTATGCGTTATGCGTTATGCGTTATGCGTTATGCGTTATGCGTTATGCGTTATGCGTTATGCGTTATGCGTTATGCGTTATGCGTTATGCGTTATGCGTTATGCGTTATGCGTTATGCGTTATGCGTTATGCGTTATGCGTTATGCGTTATGCGTTATGCGTTATGCGTTATGCGTTATGCGTTATGCGTTATGCGTTATGCGTTATGCGTTATGCGTTAAGCGTTATGCGTTATGCGTTATGCGTCAAGCGTTATCCGTTATGCGTTATGTGTTATGCGTTATGCGTTATGCGTTAAGCGTTATGCGTTATGCGTTATGCGTTATGCGTTATGCGTTATGCGTTATGCGTTATGCGTTATGCGTTATGCGTTATGCGTTATGCGTTATGCGTTATGCGTTATGCGTTATGCGTTATGCGTTATGCGTTATGCGTTATGCGTTATGCGTTATGCGTTATGCGTTAAGCGTTATGCGTTATGCGTTATGCGTCAAGCGTTATCC
>NW_027469556.1:0-103061 GCF_051020765.1 Lasioglossum baleicum
ATGCATCCCGCAGGCTAGTCGAGTAAAAACACGTGCGAGGTTTTGTGGGATGCGCATGCGCTGGTTTTTTGGGGTGCGCATGCGCAGGTTTTTTGGGATGCGCACGGCTAGTCGAGCAAAAACACGTGCGAGAGGATGCATCCCGCAGGCTAGTCGAGCAAAAACACGTGCGAGGTTTTGTGGGATGCGCATGCGCTGGTTTTTTGGGATGCGCATGGCTAGTCGAGCAAAAACACGTGCGAGAGGATACATCCCGCAGGCTAGTCGAGCAAAAACACGTGCGAGAGGATGCATCCCGCAGGCTAGTCGAGTAAAAACACGTGCGAGAGGATACATTCCGCAGGCTAGTCGAGTAAAAACACGTGCGAGAGGATGCATCCCGCAGGCTAGTCGAGTAAAAACACGTGCGGGAGGATGCATCCCGCGGGCTAGCAGAGTAAAACACGTGCGTGAGGATGCATCCCGCAGGCTAGTCGAGTAAAAACACGTGCGAGAGGATGCATCCCGCAGGCTAGTGGAGTAATAACACGTGCGAGAGGATACATCCCGTAGGCTAGTCGAGTAAAAACACGTGCGAGAGCATGCATCCCGCAGGCTAGTCGAGTAAAAACACGTGCGAGAGGGTGCATCCCGCAGGCTAGTCGAGTAAAAACACGTGCGGGAGGATGCATCCCGCGGGCTAGCAGAGTAAAACACGTGCGTGAGGATGCATCCCGCAGGCTAGTCGAGTAAAAACACGTGCGAGAGGATGCATCCCGCAGGCTAGTGGAGTAAAAACACGTGCGAGAGGATACATCCCGTAGGCTAGTCGAGTAAAAACACGTGCGAGAGCATGCATCCCGCAGGCTAGTCGAGTAAAAACACGTGCGAGAGGGTGCATCCCGCAGGCTGGTCGAGTAAAAACACGTGCGAGAGGATGCATCCCGCAGGCTAGTCCAGTAAAAACACGTGCGAGAGGATGCATCCCGCAGGCTAGTCGAGTAAAAACACGTGCGGGAGGATGCATCCCGCAGGCTAGTCGAGCAAAAACACGTGCGAGAGGATACATCCCGCAGGCTAGTCGAGTAAAAACACGTGCGAGAGGATGCATCCCGCAGGCTAGTCGAGTAAAAACACGTGCGAGAGGATGCATCCCGCAGGCTAGTCCAGTAAAAACACGTGCGAGAGGATGCATCCCGCAGGCTAGTCGAGTAAAAACACGTGCGAGGTTTTGTGGGATGCGCATGCGCAGGTTTTGTGGGATGCGCATGCGCAGGTTTTTTGGGATGCGCATGCGCAGGTTTTTTGGGATGCGCATGGCTAGTCGAGCAAAAACACGTGCGAGAGGATGCATCCCGCAGGCTAGTCGAGCAAAAACACGTGCGAGAGGATGCATCCCGCAGGCTAGTCGAGTAAAACACGTGTGTGAGGAAGCATCCCGCAGGCTAGTCGAGTAAAAACACGTGCGAGAGGATGCATCCCGCAGGCTAGTGGAGTAAAAACACGTGCGAGAGGATACATCCCGTAGGCTAGTCGAGTAAAAACACGTGCGAGAGCATGCATCCCGCAGGCTAGTCGAGTAAAAACACGTGCGAGAGGGTGCATCCCGCAGGCTAGTCGAGTAAAAACACGTGCGGGAGGATGCACCCCGCAGGCTAGTCGAGCAAAAACACGTGCGAGAGGATGCATCCCGCAGGCTAGTCGAGCAAAAACACGTGCGAGAGGATGCATCCCGCAGGCTAGTCGAGCAAAAACACGTGCGAGAGGATGCATCCCGCAGGCTAGTCGAGCAAAAACACGTGCGAGATGATGCATCCCGCAGGCTAGTCGAGTAAAAACACGTGCGAGAGGATACATCCCGCAGGCTAGTCGAGTAAAAACACGGGCGAGAGGATGCATCCCGCAGGCTAGTCGAGTAAAAACACGTGCGGGAGGATGCATCCCGCAGGCTAGTCGAGTAAAAACACGTGCGAGAGGATGCATCCTGCAGGCTTGTCGAGTAAAACACGTGCGAGAGGATGCATCCCGCAGGCTAGTCGAGTAAAAACACGTGCGGGAGGATGCATCCCGCAGGCTAGTCGAGTAAAAACACGTGCGAGAGGATGCATCCTGCAGGCTTGTCGAGTAAAACACGTGCGAGAGGATGCATCCCGCAGGCTAGTCGAGCAAAAACACGTGCGAGAGGATGCATCCCGCAGGCTAGTCGAGCAAAAACACGTGCGAGAGGATGCATCCCGCAGGCTAGTCGAGTAAAAACACGTGCGAGAGGATGCTTCCCGCAGGCTAGTCGAGTAAAAACACGTGCGAGAGGATGCTTCCCGCAGGCTAGTCGAGTAAACACACGTGCGAGAGGATGCATCCCGCAGGCTAGTCGAGTAAAAACACGTGCGAGAGGATGCATCCCGCAGGCTAGTCCAGTAAAAACACGTGCGAGAGGATGCATCCCGCAGGCTAGTCGAGCAAAAACACGTGCGAGATGATGCATCCCGCAGGCTAGTCGAGTAAAAACACGTGCGGGAGGATGCATCCCGCAGGCTAGCAGAGTAAAACACGTGCGTGAGGATGCATCCCGCAGGCTAGTCGAGCAAAAACACGTGCGAGAGGATGCATCCCGCAGTCTAGTCGAGCAAAAACACGTGCGAGAGGATGCATCCCGCAGGCTAGTCGAGCAAAAACACGTGCGAGATGATGCATCCCGCAGGCTAGTCGAGTAAAAACACGTGCGGGAGGATGCATCCCGCAGGCTAGTCGAGTAAAAACACGTGCGAGAGGATGCATCCTGCAGGCTTGTCGAGTAAAACACGTGCGAGAGGATGCATCCCGCAGGCTAGTCGAGCAAAAACACGTGCGAGAGGATGCATCCCGCAGGCTAGTCGAGCAAAAACACGTGCGAGAGGATGCATCCCGCAGGCTAGTCGAGTAAAAACACGTGCGAGAGGATGCTTCCCGCAGGCTAGTCGAGTAAAAACACGTGCGAGAGGATGCTTCCCGCAGGCTAGTCGAGCAAAAACACGTGCGAGAGGATGCATCCCGCAGGCTAGTCGAGTAAAAACACGTGCGAGAGGATACATCCCGCAGGCTAGTCGAGTAAAAACACGTGCGAGAGGATGCATCCCGCAGGCTAGTCGAGTAAAAACACGTGCGAGAGGGTGCATCCCGCAGGCTAGTCGAGTAAAAACACGTGCGAGAGGATGCATCCCGCAGGCTAGTCCAGTAAAAACACGTGCGAGAGGATGCATCCCGCCGGCTAGTTGAGTAAAAACACGTGCGAGGTTTTGTGGGATGCGTATGCGCAGGTTTTGTGGGATGCGCATGCGCAGGTTTTTTGGGATGCGCATGCGCAGGTTTTTTGGGACGCGCATGGCTAGTCGAGCAAAAACACGTGCGAGAGGATGCATCCCGCAGGCTAGTCGAGCAAAAACACGTGCGAGAGGATGCACCCCGCAGGCTAGTCGAGTAAAAACACGTGCGAGAGGATACACCCCGCAGGCTAGTCGAGTAAAAACACGTGAGAGATGATGCATCCCGCAGGCTAGTCGAGTAAAAAGACGTGCGAGAGGATGCATCCCGCAGGCTAGTCGAGTAAAAACACGTGCGAGAGGATGCATCCCGCAGGCTGGTCGAGTAAAAACACGTGCGAGAGGATGCATCCCGCAGGCTAGTCCAGTAAAAACACGTGCGGGAGGATGCATCCCGCAGGCTAGTCGAGCAAAAACACGTGCGAGAGGATGCATCCCGCAGGCTAATCGAGCAAAAACACGTGCGAGAGGATGCATCCCGCAGGCTAGTCGAGCAAAAACACGTGCGAGAGGATGCATCCCGCAGGCTAGTCGAGTAAAAACACGTGCGAGAGGATGCATCCCGCAGGCTCGTCGAGTAAAAACACGTGCGAGAGGATGCATCCCGCAGGCTAGTCGAGCAAAAACACGTGCGAGAGGATGCATCCCGCAGGCTAGTCGAGCAAAAACACGTGCGAGAGGATGCATCCCGCAGGCTAGTCGAGCAAAAACACGTGCGAGATGATGCATCCCGCAGGCTAGTCGAGTAAAAACACGTGCGAGAGGATACATCCCGCAGGCTAGTCGAGTAAAAACACGGGCGAGAGGATGCATCCCGCAGGCTAGTCGAGTAAAAACACGTGCGGGAGGATGCATCCCGCAGGCTAGTCGAGTAAAAACACGTGCGAGAGGATGCATCCTGCAGGCTTGTCGAGTAAAACACGTGCGAGAGGATGCATCCCGCAGGCTAGTCGAGTAAAAACACGTGCGGGAGGATGCATCCCGCAGGCTAGTCGAGCAAAAACACGTGCGAGAGGATGCATCCCGCAGGCTAGTCGAGCAAAAACACGTGCGAGAGGATGCATCCCGCAGGCTAGTCGAGCAAAAACACGTGCGAGATGATGCATCCCGCAGGCTAGTCGAGTAAAAACACGTGCGAGAGGATACATCCCGCAGGCTAGTCGAGTAAAAACACGGGCGAGAGGATGCATCCCGCAGGCTAGTCGAGTAAAAACACGTGCGGGAGGATGCATCCCGCAGGCTAGTCGAGTAAAAACACGTGCGAGAGGATGCATCCTGCAGGCTTGTCGAGTAAAACACGTGCGAGAGGATGCATCCCGCAGGCTAGTCGAGTAAAAACACGTGCGGGAGGATGCATCCCGCAGGCTAGTCGAGTAAAAACACGTGCGAGAGGATGCATCCTGCAGGCTTGTCGAGTAAAACACGTGCGAGAGGATGCATCCCGCAGGCTAGTCGAGCAAAAACACGTGCGAGAGGATGCATCCCGCAGGCTAGTCGAGCAAGAACACGTGCGAGAGGATGCATCCCGCAGGCTAGTCGAGTAAAAACACGTGCGAGAGGATGCTTCCCGCAGGCTAGTCGAGTAAAAACACGTGCGAGAGGATGCTTCCCGCAGGCTAGTCGAGTAAACACACGTGCGAGAGGATGCATCCCGCAGGCTAGTCGAGTAAAAACACGTGCGAGAGGATGCATCCCGCAGGCTAGTCCAGTAAAAACACGTGCGAGAGGATGCATCCCGCAGGCTAGTCGAGCAAAAACACGTGCGAGATGATGCATCCCGCAGGCTAGTCGAGTAAAAACACGTGCGAAGGGATACATCCCGCAGGCGAGTCGAGTAAAAACACGGGCGAGAGGATGCATCCCGCAGGCTAGTCGAGTAAAAACACGTGCGGGAGGATGCATCCCGCAGGCTAGTCGAGTAAAAACACGTGCGGGAGGATGCATCCCGCAGGCTAGCAGAGTAAAACACGTGCGTGAGGATGCATCCCGCAGGCTAGTCGAGCAAAAACACGTGCGAGAGGATGCATCCCGCAGTCTAGTCGAGCAAAAACACGTGCGAGAGGATGCATCCCGCAGGCTAGTCGAGCAAAAACACGTGCGAGATGATGCATCCCGCAGGCTAGTCGAGTAAAAACACGTGCGAGAGGATACATCCCGCAGGCTAGTCGAGTAAAAACACGTGCGAGAGGATGCATCCCGCAGGCTAGTCGAGTAAAAAGACGTGCGAGAGGATGCATCCCGCAGGCTAGTCGAGTAAAAACACGTGCGAGAGGATGCATCCCGCAGGCTAGTCGCGTAAAAACACGTGCGAGAGGATGCATCCCGCAGGCTAGTCGAGTAAAATCACGTGCGAGAGGGTGCATCCCGCAGGCTAATCGAGCAAAAACACGTGCGAGAGGGTGCATCCCGCAGGCTAGTCGAGTAAAAACACGTGCGAGAGGATGCATCCCGCAGGCTAGTCCAGTAAAAACACGTGCGAGAGGATGCATCCCGCCGGCTAGTTGAGTAAAAACACGTGCGAGGTTTTGTGGGATGCGTATGCGCAGGTTTTGTGGGATGCGCATGCGCAGGTTTTGTGGGATGCGCATGCGCAGGTTTTTTGGGACGCGCATGGCTAGTCGAGCAAAAACACGTGCGAGAGGATGCATCCCGCAGGCTAGTCGAGCAAAAACACGTGCGAGAGGATGCACCCCGCAGGCTAGTCGAGTAAAAACACGTGCGAGAGGATACACCCCGCAGGCTAGTCGAGTAAAAACACGTGAGAGATGATGCATCCCGCAGGCTAGTCGAGTAAAAAGACGTGCGAGAGGATGCATCCCGCAGGCTAGTCGAGTAAAAACACGTGCGAGAGGATGCATCCCGCAGGCTGGTCGAGTAAAAACACGTGCGAGAGGATGCATCCCGCAGGCTAGTCCAGTAAAAACACGTGCGGGAGGATGCATCCCGCAGGCTAGTCGAGCAAAAACACGTGCGAGAGGATGCATCCCGCAGGCTAATCGAGCAAAAACACGTGCGAGATGATGCATCCCGCAGGCTAGTCGAGTAAAAACACGTGCGAGAGGATACATCCCGCAGGCTAGTCGAGTAAAAACACGGGCGAGAGGATGCATCCCGCAGGCTAGTCGAGTAAAAACACGTGCGGGAGGATGCATCCCGCAGGCTAGTCGAGTAAAAACACGTGCGAGAGGATGCATCCTGCAGGCTTGTCGAGTAAAACACGTGCGAGAGGATGCATCGCGCAGGCTAGTCGAGTAAAAACACGTGCGGGAGGATGCATCCCGCAGGCTAGTCGAGTAAAAACACGTGCGAGAGGATGCATCCTGCAGGCTTGTCGAGTAAAACACGTGCGAGAGGATGCATCCCGCAGGCTAGTCGAGTAAAAACACGTGCGAGAGGATGCATCCCGCAGGCTAGTCCAGTAAAAACACGTGCGAGAGGATGCATCCCGCAGGCTAGTCGAGCAAAAACACGTGCGAGATGATGCATCCCGCAGGCTAGTCGAGTAAAAACACGTGCGAGAGGATACATCCCGCAGGCGAGTCGAGTAAAAACACGGGCGAGAGGATGCATCCCGCAGGCTAGTCGAGTAAAAACACGTGCGGGAGGATGCATCCCGCAGGCTAGTCGAGTAAAAACACGTGCGGGAGGATGCATCCCGCAGGCTAGCAGAGTAAAACACGTGCGTGAGGATGCATCCCGCAGGCTAGTCGAGCAAAAACACGTGCGAGAGGATGCATCCCGCAGTCTAGTCGAGCAAAAACACGTGCGAGAGGATGCATCCCGTTAGGCTAGTCGAGCAAAAACACGTGCGAGATGATGCATCCCGCAGGCTAGTAGAGTAAAAACACGTGCGAGAGGATACATCCCGCAGGCTAGTCGAGTAAAAACACGTGCGAGAGGATGCATCCCGCAGGCTAGTCGAGTAAAAAGACGT
This sequence comes from Lasioglossum baleicum, assembly GCF_051020765.1. Lineage (NCBI taxonomy): Eukaryota > Metazoa > Arthropoda > Insecta > Hymenoptera > Halictidae > Lasioglossum > Lasioglossum baleicum. Next base: position 7,213 of record NW_027469556.1, read on the forward strand.
GCGAGAGGATGCATCCCGCAGGCTAGTCGAGTAAAAACACGTGCGAGAGGATGCATCCCGCAGGCTAGTCGCGTAAAAACACGTGCGAGAGGATGCATCCCGCAGGCTAGTCGAGTAAAATCACGTGCGAGAGGGTGCATCCAGCAGGCTAATCGAGCAAAAACACGTGCGAGAGGATGCATCCCGCAGGCTAGTCGAGCAAAAACACGTGCGAGAGGATGCATCCCGCAGGCTAGTCGAGCAAAAACACGTGCGAGAGGATACATCCCGCAGGCTAGTCGAGTAAAAACACGTGCGAGAGGATACATCCCGCAGGCTAGTCGAGTAAAAACACGTGCGAGAGGATGCATCCCGCAGGCTAGTCGAGTAAAAAGACGTGCGAGAGGATGCATCCCGCAGGCTAGTCGAGTAAAAACACGTGCGAGAGGATGCATCCCGCAGGCTAGTCGAGTAAAAACACGTGCGAGAGGATACACCCCGCAGGCTAGTCGAGTAAAAACACGTGAGAGATGATGCTTCCCGCAGGCTAGTCGAGTAAAAAGACGTGCGAGAGGATGCATCCCGCAGGCTAGTCGAGTAAAAACACGTGCGAGAGGATGCATCCCGCAGGCTGGTCGAGTAAAAACACGTGCGAGGGGATGCATCCCGCAGGCTAGTCCAGTAAAAACACGTGCGGGAGGATGCATCCCGCAGGCTAGTCGAGCAAAAACACGTGCGAGAGGATGCATCCCGCAGGCTAATCGAGCAAAAACACGTGCGAGAGGATGCATCCCGCAGGCTAGTCGAGCAAAAACACGTGCGAGAGGATGCATCCCGCAGGCTAGTCGAGTAAAAACACGTGCGAGAGGATGCATCCCGCAGGCTAGTCGAGTGAAAACACGTGCGAGAGGATGCATCCCGCAGGCTAGTCCAGTAAAAAGACGTGCGAGAGGATGCATCCCGCAGGCTAGTCGAGTAAAAACACGTGCGAGAGGATGCATCCCGCAGGCTGGTCGAGTAAAAACACGTGCGAGAGGATGCATCCCGCAGGCTAGTCCAGTAAAAACACGTGCGGGAGGATGCATACCGCAGGCTAGTCCAGTAAAAACACGTGCGGGAGGATGCATCCCGCAGGCTAGTCGAGCAAAAACACGTGCGAGAGGATGCATCCCGCAGGCTAATCGAGCAAAAACACGTGCGAGAGGATGCATCCCGCAGGCTAGTCGAGCAAAAACACGTGCGAGAGGATGCATCCCGCAGGCTAGTCGAGCAAAAACACGTGCGAGAGGATGCATCCCGCAGGCTAGTCGAGCAAAAACACGTGCGAGATGATGCATCCCGCAGGCTAGTCGAGTAAAAACACGTGCGAGAGGATACATCCCGCAGGCTAGTCGAGTAAAAACACGGGCGAGAGGATGCATCCCGCAGGCTAGTCGAGTAAAAACACGTGCGGGAGGATGCATCCCGCAGGCTAGTCGAGTAAAACACGTGCGAGAGGATGCATCCTGCAGGCTTGTCGAGTAAAACACGTGCGAGAGGATGCATCCCGCAGGCTAGTCGAGCAAAAACACGTGCGAGAGGATGCATCCCGCAGGCTAGTCGAGCAAAAACACGTGCGAGAGGATGCATCCCGCAGGCTAGTCGAGTAAAAACACGTGCGAGAGGATGCTTCCCGCAGGCTAGTCGAGTAAAAACACGTGCGAGAGGATGCTTCCCGCAGGCTAGTCGAGTAAACACACGTGCGAGAGGATGCATCCCGCAGGCTAGTCGAGTAAAAACACGTGCGAGAGGATGCATCCCGCAGGCTAGTCCAGTAAAAACACGTGCGAGAGGATGCATCCCGCAGGCTAGTCGAGCAAAAACACGTGCGAGATGATGCATCCCGCAGGCTAGTCGAGTAAAAACACGTGCGAGAGGATACATCCCGCAGGCTAGTCGAGTAAAAACACGTGCGGGAGGATGCATCCCGCAGGCTAGCAGAGTAAAACACGTGCGTGAGGATGCATCCCGCAGGCTAGTCGAGTAAAAACACGTGCGAGAGGATGCATCCCGCAGGCTAGTCGAGTAAAAACACGTGCGAGAGGATGCATCCCGCAGGCTAGTCGGGCAAAAACACGTGCGAGAGGATGCATCCCGCAGGCTAGTCTTGTAAAAACACGTGCGTGAGGATGCATCCCGCAGGCTAGTCGAGTAAAAACACGTGCGAGAGGATGCATCCCGCAGGCTAGTCGAGTAAAAACACGTGCGAGAGGATGCACCCCGCAGGCTAGTCGAGTAAAAACACGTGCGAGAGGTTGCATCCCGCAGGCTAGTCGCGTAAAAACACGTGCGAGAGGATGCATCCCGCAGGCTAGTCGAGTAAAATCACGTGCGAGAGGGTGCATCCCGCAGGCTAATCGAGCAAAAACACGTGCGAGAGGATGCATCCCGCAGGCTAGTCGAGCAAAAACACGTGCGAGAGGATGCATCCCGCAGGCTAGTCGAGCAAAAACACGTGCGAGAGGATGCATCCCGCAGGCTAGTCGAGTAAAAACACGTGCGAGAGGATACATCCCGCAGGCTAGTCGAGTAAAAACACGTGCGAGAGGATGCATCCCGCAGGCTAGTCGAGTAAAAAGACGTGCGAGAGGATGCATCCCGCAGGCTAGTCGAGTAAAAACACGTGCGAGAGGATGCATCCCGCAGGCTAGTCGCGTAAAAACACGTGCGAGAGGATGCATCCCGTAGGCTAGTCGAGTAAAAACACGTGCGAGAGGGTGCATCCCGCAGGCTAGTCGAGTAAAAACACGTGCGAGAGGATGCATCCCGCAGGCTAGTCCAGTAAAAACACGTGCGAGAGGATGCATCCCGCCGGCTAGTTGAGTAAAAACACGTGCGAGGTTTTGTGGGATGCGTATGCGCAGGTTTTGTGGGATGCGCATGCGCAGGTTTTTTGGGATGCGCATGCGCAGGTTTTTTGGGACGCGCATGGCTAGTCGAGCAAAAACACGTGCGAGAGGATGCATCCCGCAGGCTAGTCGAGCAAAAACACGTGCGAGAGGATGCACCCCGCAGGCTAGTCGAGTAAAAACACGTGCGAGAGGATACACCCCGCAGGCTAGTCGAGTAAAAACACGTGAGAGATGATGCATCCCGCAGGCTAGTCGAGTAAAAAGACGTGCGAGAGGATGTATCCCGCATTCTAGTCGAGTAAAAACACGTGCGAGAGGATGCATCCCGCAGGCTGGTCGAGTAAAAACACGTGCGAGGGGATGCATCCCGCAGGCTAGTCCAGTAAAAACACGTGCGGGAGGATGCATCCCGCAGGCTAGTCGAGCAAAAACACGTGCGAGAGGATGCATCCCGCAGGCTAATCGAGCAAAAACACGTGCGAGAGGATGCATCCCGCAGGCTAGTCGAGCAAAAACACGTGCGAGAGGATGCATCCCGCAGGCTAGTCGAGTAAAAACATGTGCGAGAGGATGCATCCCGCAGGATAGTCGAGTAAAAACACGTGCGAGAGGATACACCCCGCAGGCTAGTCGAGTAAAAACACGTGAGAGATGATGCATCCCGCAGGCTAGTCGAGTAAAAAGACGTGCGAGAGGATGCATCCCGCAGGCTAGTCGAGTAAAAACACGTGCGAGAGGATGCATCCCGCAGGCTGGTCGAGTAAAAACACGTGCGAGGGGATGCATCCCGCAGGCTAGTCCAGTAAAAACACGTGCGGGAGGATGCATCCCGCAGGCTAGTCGAGCAAAAACACGTGCGAGAGGATGCATCCCGCAGGCTAATCGAGCAAAAACACGTGCGAGAGGATGCATCCCGCAGGCTAGTCGAGCAAAAACACGTGCGAGAGGATGCATCCCGCAGGCTAGTCGAGTAAAAACACGTGCGAGAGGATGCATCCCGCAGGCTAGTCGAGTGAAAACACGTGCGAGAGGATGCATCCCGCAGGCTAGTCCAGTAAAAAGACGTGCGAGAGGATGCATCCCGCAGGCTAGTCGAGTAAAAACACGTGCGAGAGGATGCATCCCGCAGGCTGGTCGAGTAAAAACACGTGCGAGAGGATGCATCCCGCAGGCTAGTCCAGTAAAAACACGTGCGGGAGGATGCATCCCGCAGGCTAGTCCAGTAAAAACACGTGCGGGAGGATGCATCCCGCAGGCTAGTCGAGCAAAAACACGTGCGAGAGGATGCATCCCGCAGGCTAATCGAGCAAAAACACGTGCGAGAGGATGCATCCCGCAGGCTAGTCGAGCAAAAACACGTGCGAGAGGTTGCATCCCGCAGGCTAGTCGAGCAAAAACACGTGCGAGAGGATGCATCCCGCAGGCTAGTCGAGCAAAAACACGTGCGAGATGATGCATCCCGCAGGCTAGTCGAGTAAAAACACGTGCGAGAGGATACATCCCGCAGGCTAGTCGAGTAAAAACACGGGCGAGAGGATGCATCCCGCAGGCTAGTCGAGTAAAAACACGTGCGGGAGGATGCATCCCGCAGGCTAGTCGAGTAAAAACACGTGCGAGAGGATGCATCCTGCAGGCTTGTCGAGTAAAACACGTGCGAGAGGATGCATCCCGCAGGCTAGTCGAGCAAAAACACGTGCGAGAGGATGCATCCCGCAGGCTAGTCGAGCAAAAACACGTGCGAGAGGATGCATCCCGCAGGCTAGTCGAGTAAAAACACGTGCGAGAGGATGCTTCCCGCAGGCTAGTCGAGTAAAAACACGTGCGAGAGGATGCTTCCCGCAGGCTAGTCGAGTAAACACACGTGCGAGAGGATGCATCCCGCAGGCTAGTCGAGTAAAAACACGTGCGAGAGGATGCATCCCGCAGGCTAGTCCAGTAAAAACACGTGCGAGAGGATGCATCCCGCAGGCTAGTCGAGCAAAAACACGTGCGAGATGATGCATCCCGCAGGCTAGTCGAGTAAAAACACGTGCGAGAGGATACATCCCGCAGGCGAGTCGAGTAAAAACACGGGCGAGAGGATGCATCCCGCAGGCTAGTCGAGTAAAAACACGTGCGGGAGGATGCATCCCGCAGGCTAGTCGAGTAAAAACACGTGCGGGAGGATGCATCCCGCAGGCTAGCAGAGTAAAACACGTGCGTGAGGATGCATCCCGCAGGCTAGTCGAGTAAAAACACGTGCGAGAGGATGCATCCCGCAGGCTAGTCGAGTAAAAACACGTGCGAGAGGATGCATCCCGCAGGCTAGTCGGGCAAAAACACGTGCGAGAGGATGCATCCCGCAGGCTAGTCTTGTAAAAACACGTGCGTGAGGATGCATCCCGCAGACTAGTCGAGTAAAAACACGTGCGAGAGGATGCATCCCGCAGGCTAGTCGAGTAAAAACACGTGCGAGAGGATGCACCCCGCAGGCTAGTCGAGTAAAAACACGTGCGAGAGGTTGCATCCCGCAGGCTAGTCGCGTAAAAACACGTGCGAGAGGATGCATCCCGCAGGCTAGTCGAGTAAAATCACGTGCGAGAGGGTGCATCCCGCAGGCTAATCGAGCAAAAACACGTGCGAGAGGATGCATCCCGCAGGCTAGTCGAGCAAAAACACGTGCGAGAGGATGCATCCCGCAGGCTAGTCGAGCAAAAACACGTGCGAGAGGATGCATCCCGCAGGCTAGTCGAGTAAAAACACGTGCGAGAGGATACATCCCGCAGGCTAGTCGAGTAAAAACACGTGCGAGAGGATGCATCCCGCAGGCTAGTCGAGTAAAAAGACGTGCGAGAGGATGCATCCCGCAGGCTAGTCGAGTAAAAACACGTGCGAGAGGATGCATCCCGCAGGCTAGTCGCGTAAAAACACGTGCGAGAGGATGCATCCCGCAGGCTAGTCGAGTAAAAACACGTGCGAGAGGGTGCATCCCGCAGGCTAGTCGAGTAAAAACACGTGCGAGAGGATGCATCCCGCAGGCTAGTCCAGTAAAAACACGTGCGAGAGGATGCATCCCGCCGGCTAGTTGAGTAAAAACACGTGCGAGGTTTTGTGGGATGCGTATGCGCAGGTTTTGTGGGATGCGCATGCGCAGGTTTTTTGGGATGCGCATGCGCAGGTTTTTTGGGACGCGCATGGCTAGTCGAGCAAAAACACGTGCGAGAGGATGCATCCCGCAAGCTAGTCGAGCAAAAACACGTGCGAGAGGATGCACCCCGCAGGCTAGTCGAGTAAAAACACGTGCGAGAGGATACACCCCGCAGGCTAGTCGAGTAAAAACACGTGAGAGATGATGCATCCCGCAGGCTAGTCGAGTAAAAAGACGTGCGAGAGGATGCATCCCGCAGGCTAGTCGAGTAAAAACACGTGCGAGAGGATGCATCCCGCAGGCTGGTCGAGTAAAAACACGTGCGAGGTGATGCATCCCGCAGGCTAGTCCAGTAAAAACACGTGCGGGAGGATGCATCCCGCAGGCTAGTCGAGCAAAAACACGTGCGAGAGGATGCATCCCGCAGGCTAATCGAGCAAAAACACGTGCGAGAGGATGCATCCCGCAGGCTAGTCGAGCAAAAACACGTGCGAGAGGATGCATCCCGCAGGCTAGTCGAGTAAAAACACGTGCGAGAGGATGCATCCCGCAGGATAGTCGAGTGAAAACACGTGCGAGAGGATGCATCCCGCAGGCTAGTCCAGTAAAAACACGTGCGAGAGGATGCATCCCGCAGGCTAGTCGAGTAAAAACACGTGCGAGGTTTTGTGGGATGCGCATGCGCTGGTTTTTTGGGATGCGCATGGCTAGTCGAGCAAAAACACGTGCGAGAGGATACATCCCGCAGGCTAGTCGAGCAAAAACACGTGCGAGAGGATGCATCCCGCAGGCTAGTCGAGTAAAAACACGTGCGAGAGGATGCATCCCGCAGGCTAGTCGAGTAAAAACACGTGCGAGAGGATGCTTCCCGCAGGCTAGTCGAGTAAAAACACGTGCGAGAGGATGCTTCCCGCAGGCTAGTCGAGTAAACACACGTGCGAGAGGATGCATCCCGCAGGCTAGTCGAGTAAAAACACGTGCGAGAGGATGCATCCCGCAGGCTAGTCCAGTAAAAACACGTGCGAGAGGATGCATCCCGCAGGCTAGTCGAGCAAAAACACGTGCGAGATGATGCATCCCGCAGGCTAGTCGAGTAAAAACACGTGCGAGAGGATACATCCCGCAGGCGAGTCGAGTAAAAACACGGGCGAGAGGATGCATCCCGCAGGCTAGTCGAGTAAAAACACGTGCGGGAGGATGCATCCCGCAGGCTAGTCGAGTAAAAACACGTGCGGGAGGATGCATCCCGCAGGCTAGCAGAGTAAAACACGTGCGTGAGGATGCATCCCGCAGGCTAGTCGAGTAAAAACACGTGCGAGAGGATGCATCCCGCAGGCTAGTCGAGTAAAAACACGTGCGAGAGGATGCATCCCGCAGGCTAGTCGGGCAAAAACACGTGCGAGAGGATGCATCCCGCAGGCTAGTCTTGTAAAAACACGTGCGTGAGGATGCATCCCGCAGACTAGTCGAGTAAAAACACGTGCGAGAGGATGCATCCCGCAGGCTAGTCGAGTAAAAACACGTGCGAGAGGATGCACCCCGCAGGCTAGTCGAGTAAAAACACGTGCGAGAGGTTGCATCCCGCAGGCTAGTCGCGTAAAAACACGTGCGAGAGGATGCATCCCGCAGGCTAGTCGAGTAAAATCACGTGCGAGAGGGTGCATCCCGCAGGCTAATCGAGCAAAAACACGTGCGAGAGGATGCATCCCGCAGGCTAGTCGAGCAAAAACACGTGCGAGAGGATGCATCCCGCAGGCTAGTCGAGCAAAAACACGTGCGAGAGGATGCATCCCGCAGGCTAGTCGAGTAAAAACACGTGCGAGAGGATACATCCCGCAGGCTAGTCGAGTAAAAACACGTGCGAGAGGATGCATCCCGCAGGCTAGTCGAGTAAAAAGACGTGCGAGAGGATGCATCCCGCAGGCTAGTCGAGTAAAAACACGTGCGAGAGGATGCATCCCGCAGGCTAGTCGCGTAAAAACACGTGCGAGAGGATGCATCCCGCAGGCTAGTCGAGTAAAAACACGTGCGAGAGGGTGCATCCCGCAGGCTAGTCGAGTAAAAACACGTGCGAGAGGATGCATCCCGCAGGCTAGTCCAGTAAAAACACGTGCGAGAGGATGCATCCCGCCGGCTAGTTGAGTAAAAACACGTGCGAGGTTTTGTGGGATGCGTATGCGCAGGTTTTGTGGGATGCGCATGCGCAGGTTTTTTGGGATGCGCATGCGCAGGTTTTTTGGGACGCGCATGGCTAGTCGAGCAAAAACACGTGCGAGAGGATGCATCCCGCAAGCTAGTCGAGCAAAAACACGTGCGAGAGGATGCACCCCGCAGGCTAGTCGAGTAAAAACACGTGCGAGAGGATACACCCCGCAGGCTAGTCGAGTAAAAACACGTGAGAGATGATGCATCCCGCAGGCTAGTCGAGTAAAAAGACGTGCGAGAGGATGCATCCCGCAGGCTAGTCGAGTAAAAACACGTGCGAGAGGATGCATCCCGCAGGCTGGTCGAGTAAAAACACGTGCGAGGTGATGCATCCCGCAGGCTAGTCCAGTAAAAACACGTGCGGGAGGATGCATCCCGCAGGCTAGTCGAGCAAAAACACGTGCGAGAGGATGCATCCCGCAGGCTAATCGAGCAAAAACACGTGCGAGAGGATGCATCCCGCAGGCTAGTCGAGCAAAAACACGTGCGAGAGGATGCATCCCGCAGGCTAGTCGAGTAAAAACACGTGCGAGAGGATGCATCCCGCAGGATAGTCGAGTGAAAACACGTGCGAGAGGATGCATCCCGCAGGCTAGTCCAGTAAAAACACGTGCGAGAGGATGCATCCCGCAGGCTAGTCGAGTAAAAACACGTGCGAGGTTTTGTGGGATGCGCATGCGCTGGTTTTTTGGGATGCGCATGGCTAGTCGAGCAAAAACACGTGCGAGAGGATACATCCCGCAGGCTAGTCGAGCAAAAACACGTGCGAGAGGATGCATCCCGCAGGCTAGTCGAGTAAAAACACGTGCGAGAGGATACATTCCGCAGGGTAGTCGAGTAAAAACACGTGCGAGAGGATGCATCCCGCAGGCTAGTCGAGTAAAAACACGTGCGGGAGGATGCATCCCGCAGGCTAGTCGAGCAAAAACACGTGCGAGAGGATGCATCCCGCAGGCTAATCGAGCAAAAACACGTGCGAGAGGATGCATCCCGCAGGCTAGTCGAGCAAAAACACGTGCGAGAGGATGCATCCCGCAGGCTAGTCGAGTAAAAACACGTGCGAGAGGATGCATCCCGCAGGCTAGTCGAGTAAAAACACGTGCGAGAGGATGCATCCCGCAGGCTAGTCCAGTAAAAACACGTGCGAGAGGATGCATCCCGCAGGCTAGTCGAGTAAAAACACGTGCGAGGTTTTGTGGGATGCGCATGCGCTGGTTTTTTGGGATGCGCATGGCTAGTCGAGCAAAAACACGTGCGAGAGGATACATCCCGCAGGCTAGTCGAGCAAAAACACGTGCGAGAGGATGCATCCCGCAGGCTAGTCGAGTAAAAACACGTGCGAGAGGATACATTCCGCAGGCTAGTCGAGTAAAAACACGTGCGAGAGGATGCATCCCGCAGGCTAGTCGAGTAAAAACACGTGCGGGAGGATGCATCCCGCGGGCTAGCAGAGTAAAACACGTGCGTGAGTATGCATCCCGCAGGCTAGTCGAGTAAAAACACGTGCGAGAGGATGCATCCCGCAGGCTAGTGGAGTAAAAACACGTGCGAGAGGATACATCCCGTAGGCTAGTCGAGTAAAAACACGTGCGAGAGGATGCATCCCGCAGGCTAGTCCAGTAAAAACACGTGCGAGAGGATGCATCCCGCAGGCTAGTCGAGTAAAAACACGTGCGAGGTTTTGTGGGATGCGCATGCGCAGGTTTTGTGGGATGCGCATGCGCAGGTGTTTTGGGATGCGCATGCGCAGGTTTTTTGGGATGCGCATGGCTAGTCGAGCAAACACACGTGCGAGAGGATGCATCCCGCAGGCTAGTCCAGTAAAAACACGTGCGAGAGGATGCATCCCGCAGGCTAGTCGAGTAAAAACACGTGCGAGGTTTTGTGGGATGCGCATGCGCTGGTTTTTTGGGATGCGCATGGCTAGTCGAGCAAAAACACGTGCGAGAGGATACATCCCGCAGGCTAGTCGAGCAAAAACACGTGCGAGAGGATGCATCCCGCAGGCTAGTCGAGTAAAAACACGTGCGAGAGGATACATTCCGCAGGGTAGTCGAGTAAAAACACGTGCGAGAGGATGCATCCCGCAGGCTAGTCGAGTAAAAACACGTGCGGGAGGATGCATCCCGCAGGCTAGTCGAGCAAAAACACGTGCGAGAGGATGCATCCCGCAGGCTAATCGAGCAAAAACACGTGCGAGAGGATGCATCCCGCAGGCTAGTCGAGCAAAAACACGTGCGAGAGGATGCATCCCGCAGGCTAGTCGAGTAAAAACACGTGCGAGAGGATGCATCCCGCAGGCTAGTCGAGTAAAAACACGTGCGAGAGGATGCATCCCGCAGGCTAGTCCAGTAAAAACACGTGCGAGAGGATGCATCCCGCAGGCTAGTCGAGTAAAAACACGTGCGAGGTTTTGTGGGATGCGCATGCGCAGGTTTTGTGGGATGCGCATGCGCAGGTTTTTTGGGATGCGCATGCGCAGGTTTTTTGGGATGCGCATGGCTAGTCGAGCAAAAACACGTGCGAGAGGATGCATCCCGCAGGCTAGTCGAGCAAAAACACGTGCGAGAGGATGCATCCCGCAGGCTAGTCGAGTAAAACACGTGTGTGAGGAAGCATCCCGCAGGCTAGTCGAGTAAAAACACGTGCGAGAGGATGCATCCCGCAGGCTAGTGGAGTAAAAACACGTGCGAGAGGATACATCCCGTAGGCTAGTCGAGTAAAAACACGTGCGAGAGCATGCATCCCGCAGGCTAGTCGAGTAAAAACACGAGCGAGAGGGTGCATCCCGCAGGCTAGTCGAGTAAAAACACGTGCGGGAGGATGCATCCCGCAGGCTAGTCGAGCAAAAACACGTGCGAGAGGATGCATCCCGCAGGCTAGTCGAGCAAAAACACGTGCGAGAGGATGCATCCCGCAGGCTAGTCGAGCAAAAACACGTGCGAGATGATGCATCCCGCAGGCTAGTCGAGTAAAAACACGTGCGAGAGGATACATCCCGCAGGCTAGTCGAGTAAAAACACGGGCGAGAGGATGCATCCCGCAGGCTAGTCGAGTAAAAACACGTGCGAGAGGATGCATCCTGCAGGCTTGTCGAGTAAAACACGTGCGAGAGGATGCATCCCGCAGGCTAGTCGAGCAAAAACACGTGCGAGAGGATGCATCCCGCAGGCTAGTCGAGCAAAAACACGTGCGAGAGGATGCATCCCGCAGGCTAGTCGAGTAAAAACACGTGCGAGAGGATGCTTCCCGCAGGCTAGTCGAGTAAAAACACGTGCGAGAGGATGCTTCCCGCAGGCTAGTCGAGTAAACACACGTGCGAGAGGATGCATCCCGCAGGCTAGTCGAGTAAAAACACGTGCGAGAGGATGCATCCCGCAGGCTAGTCCAGTAAAAACACGTGCGAGAGGATGCATCCCGCAGGCTAGTCGAGCAAAAACACGTGCGAGATGATGCATCCCGCAGGCTAGTCGAGTAAAAACACGTGCGAGAGGATACATCCCGCAGGCTAGTCGAGTAAAAACACGGGCGAGAGGATGCATCCCGCAGGCTAGTCGAGTAAAAACACGTGCGGGAGGATGCATCCCGCAGGCTAGTCGAGTAAAAACACGTGCGGGAGGATGCATCCCGCAGGCTAGCAGAGTAAAACACGTGCGTGAGGATGCATCCCGCAGGCTAGTCGAGTAAAACACCTGTGTGAGGAAGCATCCCGCAGGCTAGTCGAGTAAAAACACGTGCGAGAGGATGCATCCCGCAGGCTAGTGGAGTAAAAACACGTGCGAGAGGATACATCCCGTAGGCTAGTCGAGTAAAAACACGTGCGAGAGGATGCATCCCGCAGGCTAATCGAGCAAAAACACGTGCGAGAGGATGCATCCCGCAGGCTAGTCGAGCAAAAACACGTGCGAGAGGATGCATCCCGCAGGCTAGTCGAGTAAAAACACGTGCGAGAGGATGCATCCCGCAGGCTAGTCGAGTAAAAACACGTGCGAGAGGATGCATCCCGCAGGCTAGTCCAGTAAAAACACGTGCGAGAGGATGCATCCCGCAGGCTAGTCGAGTAAAAACACGTGCGAGAGGATACATCCCGCAGGCTAGTCGAGTAAAAACACGTGCGAGAGGATGCATCCCGCAGGCTAGTCGAGTAAAAACACGTGCGGGAGGATGCATCCCGCAGGCTAGTCGAGCAAAAACACGTGCGAGAGGATACATCCCGCAGGCTAGTCGAGTAAAAACACGTGCGAGAGGATGCATCCCGCAGGCTAGTCGAGTAAAAACACGTGCGAGAGGATGCATCCCGCAGGCTAGTCCAGTAAAAACACGTGCGAGAGGATGCATCCCGCAGGCTAGTCGAGTAAAAACACGTGCGAGGTTTTGTGGGATGCGCATGCGCAGGTTTTGTGGGATGCGCATGCGCAGGTTTTTTGGGATGCGCATGCGCAGGTTTTTTGGGATGCGCATGGCTAGTCGAGCAAAAACACGTGCGAGAGGATGCATCCCGCAGGCTAGTCGAGCAAAAACACGTGCGAGAGGATGCATCCCGCAGGCTAGTCGAGTAAAACACCTGTGTGAGGAAGCATCCCGCAGGCTAGTCGAGTAAAAACACGTGCGAGAGGATGCATCCCGCAGGCTAGTGGAGTAAAAACACGTGCGAGAGGATACATCCCGTAGGCTAGTCGAGTAAAAACACGTGCGAGAGCATGCATCCCGCAGGCTAGTCGAGTAAAAACACGTGCGAGAGGGTGCATCCCGCAGGCTAGTCGAGTAAAAACACGTGCGGGAGGATGCATCCCGCAGGCTAGTCGAGCAAAAACACGTGCGAGAGGATGCATCCCGCAGGCTAGTCGAGCAAAAACACGTGCGAGAGGATGCATCCCGCAGGCTAGTCGAGCAAAAACACGTGCGAGATGATGCATCCCGCAGGCTAGTCGAGTAAAAACACGTGCGAGAGGATACATCCCGCAGGCTAGTCGAGTAAAAACACGGGCGAGAGGATGCATCCCGCAGGCTAGTCGAGTAAAAACACGTGCGGGAGGATGCATCCCGCAGGCTAGTCGAGTAAAAACACGTGCGAGAGGATGCATCCTGCAGGCTTGTCGAGTAAAACACGTGCGAGAGGATGCATCCCGCAGGCTAGTCGAGTAAAAACACGTGCGGGAGGATGCATCCCGCAGGCTAGTCGAGTAAAAACACGTGCGAGAGGATGCATCCTGCAGGCTTGTCGAGTAAAACACGTGCGAGAGGATGCATCCCGCAGGCTAGTCGAGCAAAAACACGTGCGAGAGGATGCATCCCGCAGGCTAGTCGAGCAAAAACACGTGCGAGAGGATGCATCCCGCAGGCTAGTCGAGTAAAAACACGTGCGAGAGGATGCTTCCCGCAGGCTAGTCGAGTAAAAACACGTGCGAGAGGATGCTTCCCGCAGGCTAGTCGAGTAAACACACGTGCGAGAGGATGCATCCCGCAGGCTAGTCGAGTAAAAACACGTGCGAGAGGATGCATCCCGCAGGCTAGTCCAGTAAAAACACGTGCGAGAGGATGCATCCCGCAGGCTAGTCGAGCAAAAACACGTGCGAGATGATGCATCCCGCAGGCTAGTCGAGTAAAAACACGTGCGAGAGGATACATCCCGCAGGCGAGTCGAGTAAAAACACGGGCGAGAGGATGCATCCCGCAGGCTAGTCGAGTAAAAACACGTGCGGGAGGATGCATCCCGCAGGCTAGTCGAGTAAAAACACGTGCGGGAGGATGCATCCCGCAGGCTAGCAGAGTAAAACACGTGCGTGAGGATGCATCCCGCAGGCTAGTCGAGCAAAAACACGTGCGAGAGGATGCATCCCGCAGTCTAGTCGAGCAAAAACACGTGCGAGAGGATGCATCCCGCAGGCTAGTCGAGCAAAAACACGTGCGAGATGATGCATCCCGCAGGCTAGTCGAGTAAAAACACGTGCGAGAGGATACATCCCGCAGGCTAGTCGAGTAAAAACACGTGCGAGAGGATGCATCCCGCAGGCTAGTCGAGTAAAAAGACGTGCGAGAGGATGCATCCCGCAGGCTAGTCGAGTAAAAACACGTGCGAGAGGATGCATCCCGCAGGCTAGTCGCGTAAAAACACGTGCGAGAGGATGCATCCCGCAGGCTAGTCGAGTAAAATCACGTGCGAGAGGGTGCATCCCGCAGGCTAATCGAGCAAAAACACGTGCCAGAGGATGCATCCCGCAGGCTAGTCGAGCAAAAACACGTGCCAGAGGATGCATCCCGCAGGCTAGTCGAGCAAAAACACGTGCGAGAGGATGCATCCCGCAGGCTAGTCGAGTAAAAACACGTGCGAGAGGATACATCCCGCAGGCTAGTCGAGTAAAAACACGTGCGAGAGGATGCATCCCGCAGGCTAGTCGAGTAAAAAGACGTGCGAGAGGATGCATCCCGCAGGCTAGTCGAGTAAAAACACGTGCGAGAGGATGCATCCCGCAGGCTAGTCGCGTAAAAACACGTGCGACAGGATGCATCCCGCAGGCTAGTCGAGTAAAAACACGTGCGAGAGGGTGCATCCCGCAGGCTAGTCGAGTAAAAACACGTGCGAGAGGATGCATCCCGCAGGCTAGTCCAGTAAAAACACGTGCGAGAGGATGCATCCCGCCGGCTAGTTGAGTAAAAACACGTGCGAGGTTTTGTGGGATGCGTATGCGCAGGTTTTGTGGGATGCGCATGCGCAGGTTTTTTGGGATGCGCATGCGCAGGTTTTTTGGGACGCGCATGGCTAGTCGACCAAAAACACGTGCGAGAGGATGCATCCCGCAGGCTAGTCGAGCAAAAACACGTGCGAGAGGATGCACCCCGCAGGCTAGTCGAGTAAAAACACGTGCGAGAGGATACACCCCGCAGGCTAGTCGAGTAAAAACACGTGAGAGATGATGCATCCCGCAGGCTAGTCGAGTAAAAAGACGTGCGAGAGGATGCATCCCGCAGGCTAGTCGAGTAAAAACACGTGCGAGAGGATGCATCCCGCAGGCTGGTCGAGTAAAAACACGTGCGAGAGGATGCATCCCGCAGGCTAGTCCAGTAAAAACACGTGCGGGAGGATGCATCCCGCAGGCTAGTCGAGCAAAAACACGTGCGAGAGGATGCATCCCGCAGGCTAATTGAGCAAAAACACGTGCGAGAGGATGCATCCCGCAGGCTAGTCGAGCAAAAACACGTGCGAGAGGATGCATCCCGCAGGCTAGTCGAGTAAAAACACGTGCGAGAGGATGCATCCCGCAGGCTAGTGGAGTAAAAACACGTGCGAGAGGATACATCCCGCAGGCTAGTGGAGTAAAAACACGTGCGAGAGGATACATCCCGTAGGCTAGTCGAGTAAAAACACGTGCGAGAGCATGCATCCCGCAGGCTAGTCGAGTAAAAACACGTGCGAGAGGTTGCATCCCGCAGGCTGGTCGAGTAAAAACACGTGCGAGAGGATGCATCCCGCAGGCTAGTCCAGTAAAAACACGTGCGAGAGGATGCATCCCGCAGGCTAGTCGAGTAAAAACACGTGCGGGAGGATGCATCCCGCAGGCTAGTCGAGCAAAAACACGTGCGAGAGGATACATCCCGCAGGCTAGTCGAGTAAAAACACGTGCGAGAGGATGCATCCCGCAGGCTAGTCGAGTAAAAACACGTGCGAGAGGATGCATCCCGCAGGCTAGTCCAGTAAAAACACGTGCGAGAGGATGCATCCCGCAGGCTAGTCGAGTAAAAACACGTGCGAGGTTTTGTGGGATGCGAATGCGCAGGTTTTGTGGGATGCGCATGCGCAGGTTTTTTGGGATGCGCATGCGCAGGTTTTTTGGGATGCGCATGGCTAGTCGAGCAAAAACACGTGCGAGAGGATGCATCCCGCAGGCTAGTCGAGCAAAAACACGTGCGAGAGGATGCATCCCGCAGGCTAGTCGAGTAAAACACGTGTGTGAGGAAGCATCCCGCAGGCTAGTCGAGTAAAAACACGTGCGAGAGGATGCATCCCGCAGGCTAGTGGAGTAAAAACACGTGCGAGAGGATACATCCCGTAGGCTAGTCGAGTAAAAACACGTGCGAGAGCATGCATCCCGCAGGCTAGTCGAGTAAAAACACGTGCGAGAGGGTGCATCCCGCAGGCTAGTCGAGTAAAAACACGTGCGGGGGGATGCATCCCGCAGGCTAGTCGAGCAAAAACACGTGCGAGAGGATGCATCCCGCAGGCTAGTCGAGCAAAAACACGTGCGAGAGGATGCATCCCGCAGGCTAGTCGAGCAAAAACACGTGCGAGAGGATGCATCCCGCAGGCTAGTCGAGCAAAAACACGTGCGAGATGATGCATCCCGCAGGCTAGTCGAGTAAAAACACGTGCGAGAGGATGCATCCTGCAGGCTTGTCGAGTAAAACACGTGCGAGAGGATGCATCCCGCAGGCTAGTCGAGTAAAAACACGTGCGGGAGGATGCATCCCGCAGGCTAGTCGAGTAAAAACACGTGCGAGAGGATGCATCCTGCAGGCTTGTCGAGTAAAACACGTGCGAGAGGATGCATCCCGCAGGCTAGTCGAGCAAAAACACGTGCGAGAGGATGCATCCCGCAGGCTAGTCGAGCAAAAACACGTGCGAGAGGATGCATCCCGCAGGCTAGTCGAGTAAAAACACGTGCGAGAGGATGCTTCCCGCAGGCTAGTCGAGTAAAAACACGTGCGAGAGGATGCTTCCCGCAGGCTAGTCGAGTAAACACACGTGCGAGAGGATGCATCCCGCAGGCTAGTCGAGTAAAAACACGTGCGAGAGGATGCATCCCGCAGGCTAGTCCAGTAAAAACACGTGCGAGAGGATGCATCCCGCAGGCTAGTCGAGCTAAAACACGTGCGAGATGATGCATCCCGCAGGCTAGTCGAGTAAAAACACGTGCGAGAGGATACATCCCGCAGGCTAGTCGAGTAAAAACACGGGCGAGAGGATGCATCCCGCAGGCTAGTCGAGTAAAAACACGTGCGGGAGGATGCATCCCGCAGGCTAGCAGAGTAAAACACGTGCGTGAGGATGCATCCCGCAGTCTAGTCGAGCAAAAACACGTGCGAGAGGATGCATCCCGCAGGCTAGTCGAGCAAAAACACGTGCGAGATGATGCATCCCGCAGGCTAGTCGAGTAAAAACACGTGCGAGAGGATACATCCCGCAGGCTAGTCGAGTAAAAACACGTGCGAGAGGATGCATCCCGCAGGCTAGTCGAGTAAAAAGACGTGCGAGAGGATGCATCCCGCAGGCTAGTCGAGTAAAAACACGTGCGAGAGGATGCATCCCGCAGGCTAGTCGCGTAAAAACACGTGCGAGAGGATGCATCCCGCAGGCTAGTCGAGTAAAAACACGTGCGAGAGGGTGCATCCCGCAGGCTAGTCGAGCAAAAACACGTGCGAGAGGATGCATCCCGCAGGCTAGTCGAGTAAAAACACGTGCGAGAGGATACATCCCGCAGGCTAGTCCAGTAAAAACACGTGCGAGAGGATGCATCCCGCAGGTTAGTCGAGTAAAAAGACGTGCGAGAGGATGCATCCCGCAGGCTAGTCGAGTAAAAACACGTGCGAGAGGATGCATCCCGCAGGCTAGTCGCGTAAAAACACGTGCGAGAGGATGCATCCCGCAGGCTAGTCGAGTAAAAACACGTGCGAGAGGGTGCATCCCGCAGGCTAGTCGAGTAAAAACACGTGCGAGAGGATGCATCCCGCAGGCTAGTCCAGTAAAAACACGTGCGAGAGGATGCATCCCGCCGGCTAGTTGAGTAAAAACACGTGCGAGGTTTTGTGGGATGCGTATGCGCAGGTTTTGTGGGATGCGCATGCGCAGGTTTTTTGGGATGCGCATGCGCAGGTTTTTTGGGACGCGCATGGCTAGTCGAGCAAAAACACGTGCGAGAGGATGCATCCCGCAGGCTAGTCGAGCAAAAACACGTGCGAGAGGATGCACCCCGCAGGCTGGTCGAGTAAAAACACGTGCGAGAGGATGCATCCCGCAGGCTAGTCCAGTAAAAACACGTGCGGGAGGATGCATCCCGCAGGCTAGTCGAGCAAAAACACGTGCGAGAGGATGCATCCCGCAGGCTAATCGAGCAAAAACACGTGCGAGAGGATGCATCCCGCAGGCTAGTCGAGCAAAAACACGTGCGAGAGGATGCATCCCGCAGGCTAGTCGAGTAAAAACACGTGCGAGAGGATGCATCCCGCAGGCTAGTCGAGTAAAAACACGTGCGAGAGGATGCATCCCGCAGGCTAGTCCAGTAAAAACACGTGCGAGAGGATGCATCCCGCAGGCTAGTCGAGTAAAAACACGTGCGAGAGGATACATCCCGCAGGCTAGTCGAGTAAAAACACGTGCGAGAGGATGCATCCCGCAGGCTAGTCGAGTAAAAACACGTGCGGGAGGATGCATCCCGCAGGCTAGTCGAGCAAAAACACGTGCGAGAGGATACATCCCGCAGGCTAGTCGAGTAAAAACACGTGCGAGAGGATGCATCCCGCAGGCTAGTCGAGTAAAAACACGTGCGAGAGGATGCATCCCGCAGGCTAGTCCAGTAAAAACACGTGCGAGAGGATGCATCCCGCAGGCTAGTCGAGTAAAAACACGTGCGAGGTTTTGTGGGATGCGCATGCGCAGGTTTTGTGGGATGCGCATGCGCAGGTTTTTTGGGATGCGCATGCGCAGGTTTTTTGGGATTCGCATGGCTAGTCGAGCAAAAACACGTGCGAGAGGATGCATCCCGCAGGCTAGTCGAGCAAAAACACGTGCGAGAGGATGCATCCCGCAGGCTAGTCGAGTAAAACACGTGTGTGAGGAAGCATCCCGCAGGCTAGTCGAGTAAAAACACGTGCGAGAGGATGCATCCCGCAGGCTAGTGGAGTAAAAACACGTGCGAGAGGATACATCCCGTAGGCTAGTCGAGTAAAAACTCGTGCGAGAGCATGCATCCCGCAGGCTAGTCGAGTAAAAACACGTGCGAGAGGGTGCATCCCGCAGGCTAGTCGAGTAAAAACACGTGCGGGAGGATGCATCCCGCAGGCTAGTCGCGCAAAAACACGTGCGAGAGGATGCATCCCGCAGGCTAGTCCAGTAAAAACACGTGCGAGAGGATGCATCCCGCCGGCTAGTTGAGTAAAAACACGTGCGAGGTTTTGTGGGATGCGTATGCGCAGGTTTTGTGGGATGCGCATGCGCAGGTTTTTTGGGATGCGCATGCGCAGGTTTTTTGGGACGCGCATGGCTAGTCGAGCAAAAACACGTGCGAGAGGATGCATCCCGCAGGCTAGTCGAGCAAAAACACGTGCGAGAGGATGCATCCCGCAGGCTAGTCGAGTAAAAAGACGTGCAAGAGGATGCATCCCGCAGGCTAGTCGAGTAAAAACACGTGCGAGAGGATGCATCCCGCAGGCTAGTCGCGTAAAAACACGTGCGAGAGGATGCATCCCGCAGGCTAGTCGAGTAAAAACACGTGCGAGAGGGTGCATCCCGCAGGCTAGTCGAGTAAAAACACGTGCGAGAGGATGCATCCCGCAGGCTAGTCCAGTAAAAACACGTGCGAGAGGATGCATCCCGCCGGCTAGTTGAGTAAAAACACGTGCGAGGTTTTGTGGGATGCGTATGCGCAGGTTTTGTGGGATGCGCATGCGCAGGTTTTTTGGGATGCGCATGCGCAGGTTTTTTGGGACGCGCATGGCTAGTCGAGCAAAAACACGTGCGAGAGGATGCATCCCGCAGGCTAGTCGAGCAAAAACACGTGCGAGAGGATGCACCCCGCAGGCTAGTCGAGTAAAAACACGTGCGAGAGGATACACCCCGCAGGCTAGTCGAGTAAAAACACGTGAGAGATGATGCATCCCGCAGGCTAGTCGAGTAAAAAGACGTGCGAGATTATGCATCCCGCAGGCTAGTCGAGTAAAAACACGTGCGAGAGGATGCATCCCGCAGGCTGGTCGAGTAAAAACACGTGCGAGAGGATGCATCCCGCAGGCTAGTCCAGTAAAAACACGTGCGGGAGGATGCATCCCGCAGGCTAGTCGAGCAAAAACACGTGCGAGAGGATGCATCCCGCAGGCTAATCGAGCAAAAACACGTGCGAGAGGATGCATCCCGCAGGCTAGTCGAGCAAAAACACGTGCGAGAGGATGCATCCCGCAGGCTAGTCGAGTAAAAACACGTGCGAGAGGATGCATCCCGCAGGCTAGTCGAGTGAAAACACGTGCGAGAGGATGCATCCCGCAGGCTAGTCCAGTAAAAACACGTGCGAGAGGATGCATCCCGCAGGCTAGTCGAGTAAAAACACGTGCGAGGTTTTGTGGGATGCGCATGCGCTGGTTTTTTGGGATGCACATGGCTAGTCGAGCAAAAACACGTGCGAGAGGATACATCCCGCAGGCTAGTCGAGCAAAAACACGTGCGAGAGGATGCATCCCGCAGGCTAGTCGAGTAAAAACACGTGCGAGAGGATACATTCCGCAGGCTAGTCGAGTAAAAACACGTGCGAGAGGATGCATCCCGCAGGCTAGTCGAGTAAAAACACGTGCGGGAGGATGCATCCCGCGGGCTAGCAGAGTAAAACACGTGCGTGAGTATGCATCCCGCAGGCTAGTCGAGTAAAAACACGTGCGAGAGGATGCATCCCGCAGGCTAGTGGAGTAAAAACACGTGCGAGAGGATACATCCCGTAGGCTAGTCGAGTAAAAACACGTGCGAGAGCATGCATCCCGCAGGCTAGTCGAGTAAAAACACGTGCGAGAGGGTGCATCCCGCAGGCTGGTCGAGTAAAAACACGTGCGAGAGGATGCATCCCGCAGTCTAGTCGAGTAAAAACACGTGCGAGAGGATGCATCCCGCAGGCTAGTCCAGTAAAAACACGTGCGAGAGGATGCATCCCGCAGGCTAGTCGAGTAAAAACACGTGCGAGAGGATGCATCCCGCAGGCTAGTCGAGCAAAAACACGTGCGAGATGATGCATCCCGCAGGCTAGTCGAGTAAAAACACGTGCGGGAGGATGCATCCCGCGGGCTAGCAGAGTAAAACACGTGCGTGAGGATGCATCCCGCAGGCTAGTCGAGTAAAAACACGTGCGAGAGGATGCATCCCGCAGGCTAGTGGAGTAAAAACACGTGCGAGAGGATACATCCCGTAGGCTAGTCGAGTAAAAACACGTGCGAGAGCATGCATCCCGCAGTCTAGTCGAGT
Source organism: Lasioglossum baleicum (assembly GCF_051020765.1). NCBI lineage: Eukaryota > Metazoa > Arthropoda > Insecta > Hymenoptera > Halictidae > Lasioglossum > Lasioglossum baleicum. The sequence goes on from NW_027469556.1 coordinate 28,628, forward strand.
AAAAACACGTGCGAGAGGGTGCATCCCGCAGGCTGGTCGAGTAAAAACACGTGCGAGAGGATGCATCCCGCAGGCTAGTCCAGTAAAAACACGTGCGAGAGGATGCATCCCGCAGGCTAGTCGAGTAAAAACACGTGCGGGAGGATGCATCCCGCAGGCTAGTCGAGCAAAAACACGTGCGAGAGGATACATCCCGCAGGCTAGTCGAGTAAAAACACGTGCGAGAGGATGCATCCCTCAGGCTAGTCGAGTAAAAACACGTGCGAGAGGATGCATCCCGCAGGCTAGTCCAGTAAAAACACGTGCGAGAGGATGCATCCCGCAGGCTAGTCGAGTAAAAACACGTGCGAGGTTTTGTGGGATGCGCATGCGCAGGTTTTGTGGGATGCGCATGCGCAGGTTTTTTGGGATGCGCATGCGCAGGTTTTTTGGGATGCGCATGGCTAGTCGAGCAAAAACACGTGCGAGAGGATGCATCCCGCAGGCTAGTCGAGCAAAAACACGTGCGAGAGGATGCATCCCGCAGGCTAGTCGAGTAAAACACGTGCGTGAGGAAGCATCCCGCAGGCTAGTCGAGTAAAAACACGTGCGAGAGGATGCATCCCGCAGGCTAGTGGAGTAAAAACACGTGCGAGAGGATACATCCCGTAGGCTAGTCGAGTAAAAACACGTGCGAGAGCATGCATCCCGCAGGCTAGTCGAGTAAAAACACGTGCGAGAGGGTGCATCCCGCAGGCTAGTCGAGTAAAAACACGTGCGGGAGGATGCATCCCGCAGGCTAGTCGAGCAAAAACACGTGCGAGAGGATGCATCCCGCAGGCTAGTCGAGCAAAAACACGTGCGAGAGGATGCATCCCGCAGGCTAGTCGAGCAAAAACACGTGCGAGAGGATGCATCCCGCAGGCTAGTCGAGCAAAAACACGTGCGAGATGATGCATCCCGCAGGCTAGTCGAGTAAAAACACGTGCGAGAGGATACATCCCGCAGGCTAGTCGAGTAAAAACACGGGCGAGAGGATGCATCCCGCAGGCTAGTCGAGTAAAAACACGTGCGGGAGGATGCATCCCGCAGGCTAGTCGAGCAAAAACACGTGCGAGAGGATACATCCCGCAGGCTAGTCGAGTAAAAACACGTGCGAGAGGATGCATCCCGCAGGCTAGTCGAGTAAAAACACGTGCGAGAGGATGCATCCCGCAGGCTAGTCCAGTAAAAACACGTGCGAGAGGATGCATCCCGCAGGCTAGTCGAGTAAAAACACGTGCGAGGTTTTGTGGGATGCGCATGCGCAGGTTTTGTGGGATGCGCATGCGCAGGTTTTTTGGGATGCGCATGCGCAGGTTTTTTGGGATGCGCATGGCTAGTCGAGCAAAAACACGTGCGAGAGGATGCATCCCGCAGGCTAGTCGAGCAAAAACACGTGCGAGAGGATGCATCCCGCAGGCTAGTCGAGTAAAACACGTGCGTGAGGAAGCATCCCGCAGGCTAGTCGAGTAAAAACACGTGCGAGAGGATGCATCCCGCAGGCTAGTGGAGTAAAAACACGTGCGAGAGGATACATCCCGTAGGCTAGTCGAGTAAAAACACGTGCGAGAACATGCATCCCGCAGGCTAGTCGAGTAAAAACACGTGCGAGAGGGTGCATCCCGCAGGCTAGTCGAGTAAAAACACGTGCGGGAGGATGCATCCCGCAGGCTAGTCGAGCAAAAACACGTGCGAGAGGATGCATCCCGCAGGCTAGTCGAGCAAAAACACGTGCGAGAGGATGCATCCCGCAGGCTAGTCGAGCAAAAACACGTGCGAGAGGATGCATCCCGCAGGCTAGTCGAGCAAAAACACGTGCGAGATGATGCATCCCGCAGGCTAGTCGAGTAAAAACACGTGCGAGAGGATACATCCCGCAGGCTAGTCGAGTAAAAACACGGGCGAGAGGATGCATCCCGCAGGCTAGTCGAGTAAAAACACGTGCGGGAGGATGCATCCCGCAGGCTAGTCGAGTAAAAACACGTACGAGAGGATGCATCCTGCAGGCTTGTCGAGTAAAACACGTGCGAGAGGATGCATCCCGCAGGCTAGTCGAGCAAAAACACGTGCGAGAGGATGCATCCCGCAGGCTAGTCGAGCAAAAACACGTGCGAGAGGATGCATCCCGCAGGCTAGTCGAGTAAAAAGACGTGCGAGAGGATGCATCCCGCAGGCTAGTCGAGTAAAAACACGTGCGAGAGGATGCATCCCGCAGGCTAGTCGCGTAAAAACACGTGCGAGAGGATGCATCCCGCAGGCTAGTCGAGTAAAAACACGTGCGAGAGGGTGCATCCCGCAGGCTAGTCGAGTAAAAACACGTGCGAGAGGATGCATCCCGCAGGCTAGTCCAGTAAAAACACGTGCGAGAGGATGCATCCCGCCGGCTAGTTGAGTAAAAACACGTGCGAGAGGATACATCCCGTAGGCTAGTCGAGTAAAAACTCGTGCGAGAGCATGCATCCCGCAGGCTAGTCGAGTAAAAACACGTGCGAGAGGGTGCATCCCGCAGGCTAGTCGAGTAAAAACACGTGCGGGAGGATGCATCCCGCAGGCTAGTCGAGCAAAAACACGTGCGAGAGGATGCATCCCGCAGGCTAGTCCAGTAAAAACACGTGCGAGAGGATGCATCCCGCCGGCTAGTTGAGTAAAAACACGTGCGAGGTTTTGTGGGATGCGTATGCGCAGGTTTTGTGGGATGCGCATGCGCAGGTTTTTTGGGATGCGCATGCGCAGGTTTTTTGGGACGCGCATGGCTAGTCGAGCAAAAACACGTGCGAGAGGATGCATCCCGCAGGCTAGTCGAGCAAAAACACGTGCGAGAGGATGCATCCCGCAGGCTAGTCGAGTAAAAAGACGTGCGAGAGGATGCATCCCGCAGGCTAGTCGAGTAAAAACACGTGCGAGAGGATGCATCCCGCAGGCTAGTCGCGTAAAAACACGTGCGAGAGGATGCATCCCGCAGGCTAGTCGAGTAAAAACACGTGCGAGAGGGTGCATCCCGCAGGCTAGTCGAGTAAAAACACGTGCGAGAGGATGCATCCCGCAGGCTAGTCCAGTAAAAACACGTGCGAGAGGATGCATCCCGCCGGCTAGTTGAGTAAAAACACGTGCGAGGTTTTGTGGGATGCGTATGCGCAGGTTTTGTGGGATGCGCATGCGCAGGTTTTTTGGGATGCGCATGCGCAGGTTTTTTGGGACGCGCATGGCTAGTCGAGCAAAAACACGTGCGAGAGGATGCATCCCGCAGGCTAGTCGAGCAAAAACACGTGCGAGAGGATGCACCCCGCAGGCTAGTCGAGTAAAAACACGTGCGAGAGGATACACCCCGCAGGCTAGTCGAGTAAAAACACGTGAGAGATGATGCATCCCGCAGGCTAGTCGAGTAAAAAGACGTGCGAGATTATGCATCCCGCAGGCTAGTCGAGTAAAAACACGTGCGAGAGGATGCATCCCGCAGGCTGGTCGAGTAAAAACACGTGCGAGAGGATGCATCCCGCAGGCTAGTCCAGTAAAAACACGTGCGGGAGGATGCATCCCGCAGGCTAGTCGAGCAAAAACACGTGCGAGAGGATGCATCCCGCAGGCTAATCGAGCAAAAACACGTGCGAGAGGATGCATCCCGCAGGCTAGTCGAGCAAAAACACGTGCGAGAGGATGCATCCCGCAGGCTAGTCGAGTAAAAACACGTGCGAGAGGATGCATCCCGCAGGCTAGTCGAGTGAAAACACGTGCGAGAGGATGCATCCCGCAGGCTAGTCCAGTAAAAACACGTGCGAGAGGATGCATCCCGCAGGCTAGTCGAGTAAAAACACGTGCGAGGTTTTGTGGGATGCGCATGCGCTGGTTTTTTGGGATGCACATGGCTAGTCGAGCAAAAACACGTGCGAGAGGATACATCCCGCAGGCTAGTCGAGCAAAAACACGTGCGAGAGGATGCATCCCGCAGGCTAGTCGAGTAAAAACACGTGCGAGAGGATACATTCCGCAGGCTAGTCGAGTAAAAACACGTGCGAGAGGATGCATCCCGCAGGCTAGTCGAGTAAAAACACGTGCGGGAGGATGCATCCCGCGGGCTAGCAGAGTAAAACACGTGCGTGAGTATGCATCCCGCAGGCTAGTCGAGTAAAAACACGTGCGAGAGGATGCATCCCGCAGGCTAGTGGAGTAAAAACACGTGCGAGAGGATACATCCCGTAGGCTAGTCGAGTAAAAACACGTGCGAGAGCATGCATCCCGCAGGCTAGTCGAGTAAAAACACGTGCGAGAGGGTGCATCCCGCAGGCTGGTCGAGTAAAAACACGTGCGAGAGGATGCATCCCGCAGTCTAGTCGAGTAAAAACACGTGCGAGAGGATGCATCCCGCAGGCTAGTCCAGTAAAAACACGTGCGAGAGGATGCATCCCGCAGGCTAGTCGAGTAAAAACACGTGCGAGAGGATGCATCCCGCAGGCTAGTCGAGCAAAAACACGTGCGAGATGATGCATCCCGCAGGCTAGTCGAGTAAAAACACGTGCGGGAGGATGCATCCCGCGGGCTAGCAGAGTAAAACACGTGCGTGAGGATGCATCCCGCAGGCTAGTCGAGTAAAAACACGTGCGAGAGGATGCATCCCGCAGGCTAGTGGAGTAAAAACACGTGCGAGAGGATACATCCCGTAGGCTAGTCGAGTAAAAACACGTGCGAGAGCATGCATCCCGCAGTCTAGTCGAGTAAAAACACGTGCGAGAGGGTGCATCCCGCAGGCTGGTCGAGTAAAAACACGTGCGAGAGGATGCATCCCGCAGGCTAGTCCAGTAAAAACACGTGCGAGAGGATGCATCCCGCAGGCTAGTCGAGTAAAAACACGTGCGGGAGGATGCATCCCGCAGGCTAGTCGAGCAAAAACACGTGCGAGAGGATACATCCCGCAGGCTAGTCGAGTAAAAACACGTGCGAGAGGATGCATCCCTCAGGCTAGTCGAGTAAAAACACGTGCGAGAGGATGCATCCCGCAGGCTAGTCCAGTAAAAACACGTGCGAGAGGATGCATCCCGCAGGCTAGTCGAGTAAAAACACGTGCGAGGTTTTGTGGGATGCGCATGCGCAGGTTTTGTGGGATGCGCATGCGCAGGTTTTTTGGGATGCGCATGCGCAGGTTTTTTGGGATGCGCATGGCTAGTCGAGCAAAAACACGTGCGAGAGGATGCATCCCGCAGGCTAGTCGAGCAAAAACACGTGCGAGAGGATGCATCCCGCAGGCTAGTCGAGTAAAACACGTGCGTGAGGAAGCATCCCGCAGGCTAGTCGAGTAAAAACACGTGCGAGAGGATGCATCCCGCAGGCTAGTGGAGTAAAAACACGTGCGAGAGGATACATCCCGTAGGCTAGTCGAGTAAAAACACGTGCGAGAGCATGCATCCCGCAGGCTAGTCGAGTAAAAACACGTGCGAGAGGGTGCATCCCGCAGGCTAGTCGAGTAAAAACACGTGCGGGAGGATGCATCCCGCAGGCTAGTCGAGCAAAAACACGTGCGAGAGGATGCATCCCGCAGGCTAGTCGAGCAAAAACACGTGCGAGAGGATGCATCCCGCAGGCTAGTCGAGCAAAAACACGTGCGAGAGGATGCATCCCGCAGGCTAGTCGAGCAAAAACACGTGCGAGATGATGCATCCCGCAGGCTAGTCGAGTAAAAACACGTGCGAGAGGATACATCCCGCAGGCTAGTCGAGTAAAAACACGGGCGAGAGGATGCATCCCGCAGGCTAGTCGAGTAAAAACACGTGCGGGAGGATGCATCCCGCAGGCTAGTCGAGCAAAAACACGTGCGAGAGGATACATCCCGCAGGCTAGTCGAGTAAAAACACGTGCGAGAGGATGCATCCCGCAGGCTAGTCGAGTAAAAACACGTGCGAGAGGATGCATCCCGCAGGCTAGTCCAGTAAAAACACGTGCGAGAGGATGCATCCCGCAGGCTAGTCGAGTAAAAACACGTGCGAGGTTTTGTGGGATGCGCATGCGCAGGTTTTGTGGGATGCGCATGCGCAGGTTTTTTGGGATGCGCATGCGCAGGTTTTTTGGGATGCGCATGGCTAGTCGAGCAAAAACACGTGCGAGAGGATGCATCCCGCAGGCTAGTCGAGCAAAAACACGTGCGAGAGGATGCATCCCGCAGGCTAGTCGAGTAAAACACGTGCGTGAGGAAGCATCCCGCAGGCTAGTCGAGTAAAAACACGTGCGAGAGGATGCATCCCGCAGGCTAGTGGAGTAAAAACACGTGCGAGAGGATACATCCCGTAGGCTAGTCGAGTAAAAACACGTGCGAGAACATGCATCCCGCAGGCTAGTCGAGTAAAAACACGTGCGAGAGGGTGCATCCCGCAGGCTAGTCGAGTAAAAACACGTGCGGGAGGATGCATCCCGCAGGCTAGTCGAGCAAAAACACGTGCGAGAGGATGCATCCCGCAGGCTAGTCGAGCAAAAACACGTGCGAGAGGATGCATCCCGCAGGCTAGTCGAGCAAAAACACGTGCGAGAGGATGCATCCCGCAGGCTAGTCGAGCAAAAACACGTGCGAGATGATGCATCCCGCAGTCTAGTCGAGTAAAAACACGTGCGAGAGGATACATCCCGCAGGCTAGTCGAGTAAAAACACGGGCGAGAGGATGCATCCCGCAGGCTAGTCGAGTAAAAACACGTGCGGGAGGATGCATCCCGCAGGCTAGTCGAGTAAAAACACGTACGAGAGGATGCATCCTGCAGGCTTGTCGAGTAAAACACGTGCGAGAGGATGCATCCCGCAGGCTAGTCGAGCAAAAACACGTGCGAGAGGATGCATCCCGCAGGCTAGTCGAGCAAAAACACGTGCGAGAGGATGCATCCCGCAGGCTAGTCGAGTAAAAACACGTGCGAGAGGATGCTTCCCGCAGGCTAGTCGAGTAAAAACACGTGCGAGAGGATGCTTCCCGCAGGCTAGTCGAGTAAACACACGTGCGAGAGGATGCATCCCGCAGGCTAGTCGAGTAAAAACACGTGCGAGAGGATGCATCCCGCAGGCTAGTCCAGTAAAAACACGTGCGAGAGGATGCATCCCGCAGGCTAGTCGAGTAAAAACACGTGCGAGAGGATACATCCCGTAGGCTAGTCGAGTAAAAACACGTGCGAGAGCATGCATCCCGCAGGCTAGTCGAGCAAAAACACGTGCGAGAGGATGCATCCCGCAGGCTAGTCGAGCAGAAACACGTGCGAGAGGATGCATCCCGCAGGCTAGTCGAGCAAAAACACGTGCGAGAGGATGCATCCCGCAGGCTAGTCGAGCAAAAACACGTGCGAGATGATGCATCCCGCAGGCTAGTCGAGTAAAAACACGTGCGAGAGGATACATCCCGCAGGCTAGTCGAGTAAAAACACGGGCGAGAGGATGCATCCCGCAGGCTAGTCGAGTAAAAACACGTGCGGGAGGATGCATCCCGCAGGCTAGTCGAGTAAAAACACGTGCGAGAGGATGCATCCTGCAGGCTTGTCGAGTAAAACACGTGCGAGAGGATGCATCCCGCAGGCTAGTCGAGCAAAAACACGTGCGAGAGGATGCATCCCGCAGGCTAGTCGAGCAAAAACACGTGCGAGAGGATGCATCCCGCAGGCTAGTCGAGTAAAAACACGTGCGAGAGGATGCTTCCCGCAGGCTAGTCGAGTAAAAACACGTGCGAGAGGATGCTTCCCGCAGGCTAGTCGAGTAAACACACGTGCGAGAGGATGCATCCCGCAGGCTAGTCGAGTAAAAACACGTGCGAGAGGATGCATCCCGCAGGCTAGTCCAGTAAAAACACGTGCGAGAGGATGCATCCCGCAGGCTAGTCGAGTAAAAACACGTGCGAGGTTTTGTGGGATGCGCATGCGCTGGTTTTTTGGGATGCGCATGGCTAGTCGAGCAAAAACACGTGCGAGAGGATACATCCCGCAGGCTAGTCGAGCAAAAACACGTGCGAGAGGATGCATCCCGCAGGCTAGTCGAGTAAAAACACGTGCGAGAGGATACATTCCGCAGGCTAGTCGAGTAAAAACACGTGCGAGGGGATGCATCCCGCAGGCTAGTCGAGTAAAAACACGTGCGGGAGGATGCATCCCGCAGGCTAGCAGAGTAAAACACGTGCGTGAGGATGCATCCCGCAGGCTAGTCGAGCAAAAACACGTGCGAGAGGATGCATCCCGCAGTCTAGTCGAGCAAAAACACGTGCGAGAGGATGCATCCCGCAGGCTAGTCGAGCAAAAACACGTGCGAGATGATGCATCCCGCAGGCTAGTCGAGTAAAAACACGTGCGAGAGGATACATCCCGCAGGCTAGTCGAGTAAAAACACGTGCGAGAGGATGCATCCCGCAGGCTAGTCGAGTAAAAAGACGTGCGAGAGGATGCATCCCGCAGGCTAGTCGAGTAAAAACACGTGCGAGAGGATGCATCCCGCAGGCTAGTCGCGTAAAAACACTTGCGAGAGGATGCATCCCGCAGGCTAGTCGAGTAAAAACACGTGCGAGAGGGTGCATCCCGCAGGGCTAGTCGAGCAAAAACACGTGCGAGATGATGCATCCCGCAAGCTAGTCGAGTAAAAACACGTGCGAGAGGATACATCCCGCAGGCTAGTCGAGTAAAAACACGGGCGAGAGGATGCATCCCGCAGGCTAGTCGAGTAAAAACACGTGCGGGAGGATGCATCCCGCAGGCTAGTCGAGTAAAAACACGTGCGAGAGGATGCATCCTGCAGGCTAGTCGAGTAAAACACGTGCGAGAGGATGCATCCCGCAGGCTAGTCGAGCAAAAACACGTGCGAGAGGATGCATCCCGCAGGCTAGTCGAGCAAAAACACGTGCGAGAGGATGCATCCCGCAGGCTAGTCGAGTAAAAACACGTGCGAGAGGATGCTTCCCGCAGGCTAGTCGAGTAAAAACACGTGCGAGAGGATGCTTCCCGCAGGCTAGTCGAGTAAAAACACGTGCGAGAGGATGCATCCCGCAGGCTAGTCGAGTAAAAACACGTGCGAGAGGATGCATCCCGCAGGCTAGTCCAGTAAAAACACGTGCGAGAGGATGCATCCCGCAGGCTAGTCGAGTAAAAACACGTGCGAGGTTTTGTGGGATGCGCATGCGCTGGTTTTTTGGGATGCGCATGGCTAGTCGAGCAAAAACACGTGCGAGAGGATACATCCCGCAGGCTAGTCGAGCAAAAACACGTGCGAGAGGATGCATCCCGCAGGCTAGTCGAGTAAAAACACGTGCGAGAGGATACATTCCGCAGGCTAGTCGAGTAAAAACACGTGCGAGAGGATGCATCCCGCAGGCTAGTCGAGTAAAAACACGTGCGGGAGGATGCATCCCGCAGGCTAGCAGAGTAAAACACGTGCGTGAGGATGCATCCCGCAGTCTAGTCGAGTAAAAACACGTGCGAGAGGATGCATCCCGCAGGCTAGTGGAGTAAAAACACGTGCAAGAGGATGCTTCCCGCAGGCTAGTCGAGTAAAAACACGTGCGAGAGGATGCTTCCCGCAGGCTAGTCGAGCAAAATCACGTGCGAGATGATGCAGCCCGCAGGCTAGTCGAGTAAAAACACGTGCGAGAGGATACATCCCGCAGGCTAGTCGAGTAAAAACACGGGCGAGAGGATGCATCCCGCAGGCTAGTCGAGTAAAAACACGTGCGGGAGGATGCATCCCGCAGGCTAGTCGAGTAAAAACACGTGCGAGAGGATGCATCCCGCAGGCTAGTCGAGTAAAAACACGTGCGGGAGGATGCATCCCGCAGGCTAGTCGAGCGAAAACACGTGCGAGAGGATGCATCCCGCAGGCTAGTCGAGCAAAAACACGTGCGAGAGGATGCATCCCGCAGGCTAGTCGAGCAAAAACACGTGCGAGAGGATGCATCCCGCAGGCTAGTCGAGCAAAATCACGTGCGAGATGATGCATCCCGCAGGCTAGTCGAGTAAAAACACGTGCGAGAGGATACATCCCGCAGGCTAGTCGAGTAAAAACACGGGCGAGAGGATGCATCCCGCAGGCTAGTCGAGTAAAAACACGTGCGGGAGGATGCATCCCGCAGGCTAGTCGAGTAAAAACACGTGCGAGAGGATGCATCCTGCAGGCTGGTCGAGTAAAACACGTGCGAGAGGATGCATCCCGCAGGCTAGTCGAGCAAAAACACGTGCGAGAGGATACATCCCGCAGGCTAGTCGAGTAAAAACACGTGCGAGAGGATGCATCCCGCAGGCTAGTCGAGTAAAAACACGTGCGAGAGGATGCATCCCGCAGGCTAGTCGAGTAAAACACGTGCGTGAGGAAGCATCCCGCAGGCTAGTCGAGTAAAAACACGTGCGAGAGGATGCATCCCGCAGGCTAGTGGAGTAAAAACACGTGCGAGAGGATACATCCCGTAGGCTAGTCGAGTAAAAACACGTGCGAGAGCATGCATCCCGCAGGCTAGTCGAGTAAAAACACGTGCGAGAGGGTGCATCCCGCAGGCTAGTCGAGTAAAAACACGTGCGGGAGGATGCATCCCGCAGGCTAGTCGAGCAAAAACACGTGCGAGAGGATGCATCCCGCAGGCTAGTCGAGCAAAAACACGTGCGAGAGGATGCATCCCGCAGGCTAGTCGAGCAAAAACACGTGCGAGAGGATGCATCCCGCAGGCTAGTCGAGCAAAAACACGTGCGAGATGATGCATCCCGCAGGCTAGTCGAGTAAAAACACGTGCGAGAGGATACATCCCGCAGGCTAGTCGAGTAAAAACACGGGCGAGAGGATGCATCCCGCAGGCTAGTCGAGTAAAAACACGTGCGGGAGGATGCATCCCGCAGGCTAGTCGAGTAAAAACACGTGCGAGAGGATGCATCCTGCAGGCTAGTCGAGTAAAACACGTGCGAGAAGATGCATCCCGCAGGCTAGTCGAGCAAAAACACGTGCGAGAGGATGCATCCCGCAGGCTAGTCGAGCAAAAACACGTGCGAGAGGATGCATCCCGCAGGCTAGTCGAGTAAAAACACGTGCGAGAGGATGCTTCCCGCAGGCTAGTCGAGTAAAAACACGTGCGAGAGGATGCTTCCCGCAGGCTAGTCGAGTAAAAACACGTGCGAGAGGATGCATCCCGCAGGCTAGTCGAGTAAAAACACGTGCGAGAGGATGCATCCCGCAGGCTAGTCCAGTAAAAACACGTGCGGGAGGATGCATCCCGCAGGCTAGTCGAGTAAAAACACGTGCGAGGTTTTGTGGGATGCGCATGCGCTGGTTTTTTGGGATGCGCATGGCTAGTCGAGCAAAAACACGTGCGAGAGGATACATCCCGCAGGCTAGTCGAGCAAAAACACGTGCGAGAGGATGCATCCCGCAGGCTAGTCGAGTAAAAACACGTGCGGGAGGATACATTCCGCAGGCTAGTCGAGTAAAAACACGTGCGAGAGGATGCATCCCGCAGGCTAGTCGAGTAAAAACACGTGCGGGAGGATGCATCCCGCAGGCTAGCAGAGTAAAACACGTGCGTGAGGATGCATCCCGCAGTCTAGTCGAGTAAAAACACGTGCGAGAGGATGCATCCCGCAGGCTAGTGGAGTAAAAACACGTGCAAGAGGATGCTTCCCGCAGGCTAGTCGAGTAAAAACACGTGCGAGAGGATGCTTCCCGCAGGCTAGTCGAGCAAAATCACGTGCGAGATGATGCAGCCCGCAGGCTAGTCGAGTAAAAACACGTGCGAGAGGATACATCCCGCAGGCTAGTCGAGTAAAAACACGGGCGAGAGGATGCATCCCGCAGGCTAGTCGAGTAAAAACACGTGCGGGAGGATGCATCCCGCAGGCTAGTCGAGTAAAAACACGTGCGAGAGGATGCATCCTGCAGGCTAGTCGAGTAAAACACGTGCGAGAGGATGCATCCCGCAGGCTAGTCGAGCAAAAACACGTGCGAGAGGATACATCCCGCAGGCTAGTCGAGTAAAAACACGAGCGAGAGGATGCATCCCGCAGGCTAGTCGAGTAAAAACACGTGCGAGAGGATGCATCCCGCAGGCTAGTCCAGTAAAAACACGTGCGAGAGGATGCATCCCGCAGGCTAGTCGAGTAAAAACACGTGCGAGGTTTTGTGGGATGCGCATGCGCAGGTTTTGTGGGATGCGCATGCGCAGGTTTTTTGGGATGCGCATGCGCAGGTTTTTTGGGATGCGCATGGCTAGTCGAGCAAAAACACGTGCGAGAGGATGCATCCCGCAGGCTAGTCGAGCAAAAACACGTGCGAGAGGATGCACCCCGCAGGCTAGTCGAGTAAAAACACGTGCGAGAGGATACATCCCGCAGGCTAGTCGAGTAAAAACACGTGAGAGATGATGCATCCCGCAGGCTAGTCGAGTAAAAAGACGTGCGAGAGGATGCATCCCGCAGGCTAGTCGAGTAAAAACACGTGCGAGAAGATGCATCCCGCAGGCTAGTCGAGTAAAAACACGTGCAAGAGGATGCTTCCCGCAGGCTAGTCGAGTAAAAACACGTGCGAGAGGATGCTTCCCGCAGGCTAGTCGAGTAAAAACACGTGCGAGAGGATGCATCCCGCAGGCTAGTCCAGTAAAAACACGTGCGAGAGGATGCATCCCGCAGGCTAGTCGAGTAAAAACACGTGCGAGGTTTTGTGGGATGCGCATGCGCTGGTTTTTTGGGGTGCGCATGCGCAGGTTTTTTGGGATGCGCACGGCTAGTCGAGCAAAAACACGTGCGAGAGGATGCATCCCGCAGGCTAGACGAGTAAAAACACGTGCGAGAGGATACATCCCGCAGGCTAGTCGAGTAAAAACACGTGCGAGAGGATGCATCCCGCAGGCTAGTCGAGTAAAAACACGTGCGGGTGGATGCATCCCGCAGGCTAGTGGAGTAAAAACACGTGCGAGAGGATACATCCCGTAGGCTAGTCGAGTAAAAACACGTGCGAGAGCATGCATCCCGCAGGCTAGTCGAGTAAAAACACGTGCGAGAGGGTGCATCCCGCAGGCTGGTCGAGTAAAAACACGTGCGAGAGGATGCATCCCGCAGGCTAGTCCAGTAAAAACACGTGCGGGAGGATGCATCCCGCAGGCGAGTCGAGCAAAAACACGTGCGAGAGGATGCATCCCGCAGGCTAATCGAGCAAAAACACGTGCGAGAGGATGCATCCCGCAGGCTAGTCGAGCAAAAACACGTGCGAGAGGATGCATCCCGCAGGCTAGTCGAGCAAAATCACGTGCGAGATGATGCAGCCCGCAGGCTAGTCGAGTAAAAACACGTGCGAGAGGATACATCCCGCAGGCTAGTCGAGTAAAAACACGTGCGAGAGGATGCATCCCGCAGGCTAGTCGAGCAAAATCACGTGCGAGATGATGCAGCCCGCAGGCTAGTCGAGTAAAAACACGTGCGAGAGGATACATCCCGCAGGCTAGTCGAGTAAAAACACGGGCGAGAGGATGCATCCCGCAGGCTAGTCGAGTAAAAACACGTGCGGGAGGATGCATCCCGCAGGCTAGTCGAGTAAAAACACGTGCGAGAGGATGCATCCTGCAGGCTAGTCGAGTAAAACACGTGCGAGAGGATGCATCCCGCAGGCTAGTCGAGCAAAAACACGTGCGAGAGGATACATCCCGCAGGCTAGTCGAGTAAAAACACGTGCGAGAGGATGCATCCCGCAGGCTAGTCGAGCAAAAACACGTGCGAGAGGATGCATCCCGCAGGCTAGTCGAGTAAAACACGTGCGTGAGGAAGCATCCCGCAGGCTAGTCGAGTAAAAACACGTGCGAGAGGATGCATCCCGCAGGCTAGTCGAGTAAAAACACGTGCGAGAGGATGCATCCCGCAGGCTAGTCGAGTAAAAACACGTACGAGAAGATGCATCCCGCAGGCTAGTCCAGTAAAAACACGTGCGAGAGGATGCATCCCGCAGGCTAGTCGAGTAAAAACACGTGCGGGAGGATGCATCCCGCAGACTAGTCGAGCAAAAACACGTGCGAGAGGATGCATCCCGCAGGCTAGTCGAGCAAAAACACGTGCGAGAGGATGCATCCCGCAGGCTAGTCGAGCAAAAACACGTGCGAGAGGATGCATCCCGCAGGCTAGTCGAGTGAAAACACGTGCGGGAGGATGCATCCCGCAGGCTAGTCGAGTAAAAACACGTGCGAGAGGATACATCCCGCAGGCTAGTGGAGCAAAAACACGTGCGAGAGGATGCATCCCGCAGGCTAGTCGAGTAAAAACACGTGCGAGAGGATACATTCCGCAGGCTAGTCGAGTAAAAACACGTGCGAGAGGATGCATCCCGCAGGCTAGTCGAGTAAAAACACGTGCGAGAGGATGCATCCCGCAGGATAGTCGAGCAAAAACACGTGCGAGAGGATGCATCCCGCAGGCTAGTCGAGCAAAAACACGTGCGAGAGGATGCATCCCGCAGGCTAGTCGAGCAAAAACACGTGCGAGGTTTTGTGGGATGCGCATGCGCAGGTTTTGTGGGATGCGCATGCGCAGGTTTTTTGGGATGCGCATGCGCAGGTTTTTTGGGATGCGCATGGCTAGTCGAGCAAAAACACGTGCGAGAGGATGCATCCCGCAGGCTAGTCGAGCAAAAACACGTGCGAGAGGATGCATCCCGCAGGCTAGTCGAGTAAAACACGTGCGTGAGGATGCATCCCGCAGGCTAGTCGAATAAAAACAGGGGCGAGAGGATGCATCCCGCAGGCTAGTCGCGTAAAAACACGTGCGAGAGGATGCATCCCGCAGGCTAGTCGAGTAAAAACACGTGCGGGAGGATGCATCCCGCAGGCTAGTCGAGTAAAACACGTGCGAGAGGATGTATCCCGCAGGCTAGTCGAGCAAAAACACGTGCGAGAGGATGCATCCCGCAGGCTAGTCGAGCAAAAACACGTGCGAGAGGATGCATCCCGCAGGCTAGTCGAGTAAAAACACGTGCGAGAGGATGCTTCCCGCAGGCTAGTCGAGTAAAAACACGTGCGAGAGGATGCTTCCCGCAGGCTAGTCGAGTAAAAACACGTGCGAGAGGATACATCCCGCAGGCTAGTCGAGTAAAAACACGTGCGAGAGGATGCATCCCGCAGGCTAGTCGAGTTAAAACACGTGCGAGAGGATGCATCCCGCAGGCTAGTCCAGTAAAAACACGTGCGAGAGGATGCATCCCGCAGGCTAGTCGAGTAAAAACACGTGCGAGGTTTTGTGGGATGCGCATGCGCAGGTTTTGTGGGATGCGCATGCGCAGGTTTTTTGGGATGCGCATGCGCAGTTTTTTTGGGATGCGCATGGCTAGTCGAGCAAAAACACGTGCGAGAGGATGCATCCCGCAGGCTAGTCGAGCAAAAACACGTGCGAGAGGATGCATCCCGCAGGCTAGTCGAGTAAAAACACGTGCGAGGTTTTGTGGGATGCGCATGCGCAGGTTTTGTGGGATGCGCATGCGCAGGTTTTTTGGGATGCGCATGCGCAGTTTTTTTGGGATGCGCATGGCTAGTCGAGCAAAAACACGTGCGAGAGGATGCATCCCGCAGGCTAGTCGAGCAAAAACACGTGCGAGAGGATGCATCCCGCAGGCTAGTCGAGTAAAACACGTGCGTGAGGATGCATCCCGCAGGCTAGTCGAATAAAAACACGGGCGAGAGGATGCATCCCGCAGGCTAGTCGCGTAAAAACACGTGCGAGAGGATGCATCCCGCAGGCTAGTCGAGTAAAAACACGTGCGGGAGGATGCATCCCGCAGGCTAGTCGAGTAAAACACGTGTGAGAGGATGCATCCCGCAGGCTAGTCGAGCAAAAACACGTGCGAGAGGATGCATCCCGCAGGCTAGTCGAGCAAAAACACGTGCGAGAGGATGCATCCCGCAGGCTAGTCGAGTAAAAACACGTGCGACAGGATGCTTCCCGCAGGCTAGTCGAGTAAAAACACGTGCGAGAGGATGCTTCCCGCAGGCTAGTCGAGTAAAAACACGTGCGAGAGGATGCATCCCGCAGGCTAGTCGAGTAAAAACACGTGCGGGAGGATGCATCCCGCAGGCTAGTCGAGCAAAAACACGTGCGAGAGGATGCATCCCGCAGGCTAGTCGAGCAAAAACACGTGCGAGAGGATGCATCCCGCAGGCCAGTCGAGTAAAAACACGTGCGAGAGGATGCATCCCGCAGGCTAGTCGAGTAAAAACACGTGCGAGAGGATACATCCCGCAGGCTAGTCGAGTAAAAACACGTGCGAGAGGATGCATCCCGCAGGCTAGTCGAGTAAAAACACGTGCGAGAGGATGCATCCCGCAGGCTAGTCCAGTAAAAACACGTGCGAGAGGATGCATCCCGCAGGCTAGTCGAGTAAAAACACGTGCGAGGTTTTGTGGGATGCGCATGCGAAGGTTTTGTGGGATGCGCATGCGCAGGTTTTTTGGGATGCGCATGCGCAGGTTTTTTGGGATGCGCATGGCTAGTCGAGCAAAAACACGTGCGAGAGGATGCATCCCGCAGGCTAGTCGAGCAAAAACACGTGCGAGAGGATGCATCCCGCAGGCTAGTCGAGTAAAACACGTGCGTGAGGATGCATCCCGCAGGCTAGTCGAATAAAAACACGTGCGAGAGGATACATCCCGCAGGCTAGTCGAGTAAAAACACGTGCGAGAGGATGCATCCCGCAGGCTAGTCGAGTGAAAACACGTGCGGGAGGATGCATCCCGCAGGCTAGTCGAGTAAAAACACGTGCGAGAGGATGCATCCCGCCGGCTAGTCGAGTAAAAACACGTGCGAGGTTTTGTGGGATACGTATGCGCAGGTTTTGTGGGATGCGCATGCGCAGGTTTTTTGGGATGCGCATGCGCAGGTTTTTTGGGACGCGCATAGCTAGTGGAGCAAAAACACGTGCGAGAGGATGCATCCCGCAGGCTAGTCGAGCAAAAACATGTGCGAGAGGATGCATCCCGCAGGCTAGTCCAGTAAAAACACGTGCGAGAGGATGCATCCCGCCGGCTAGTCGAGTAAAAACACGTGCGAGAGCATGCATCCCGCAGGCTGGTCGCGTAAAAACACGTGCGAGAGGATGCATCCCGCAGGCTAGTCGAGTAAAAACACGTGCGGGAGGATGCATCCCGCAGGCTAGTCGAGTAAAACACGTGCGAGAGGATGTATCCCGCAGGCTAGTCGAGCAAAAACACGTGCGAGAGGATGCATCCCGCAGGCTAGTCGAGCAAAAACACGTGCGAGAGGATGCATCCCGCAGGCTAGTCGAGTAAAAACACGTGCGAGAGGATGCTTCCCGCAGGCTAGTCGAGTAAAAACACGTGCGAGAGGATGCTTCCCGCAGGCTAGTCGAGTAAAAACACGTGCGAGAGGATGCATCCCGCAGGCTAGTCGAGCAAAAACACGTGCGAGAGGATGCATCCCGCAGGCTAGTCGAGCAAAAACACGTGCGAGAGGATGCATCCCGCAGGCCAGTCGAGTAAAAACACGTGCGAGAGGATGCATCCCGCAGGCTAGTCGAGTAAAAACACGTGCGAGAGGATACATCCCGCAGGCTAGTCGAGTAAAAACACGTGCGAGAGGATGCATCCCGCAGGCTAGTCGAGTTAAAACACGTGCGAGAGGATGCATCCCGCAGGCTAGTCCAGTAAAAACACGTGCGAGAGGATGCATCCCGCAGGCTAGTCGAGTAAAAACACGTGCGAGGTTTTGTGGGATGCGCATGCGCAGGTTTTGTGGGATGCGCATGCGCAGGTTTTTTGGGATGCGCATGCGCAGTTTTTTTGGGATGCGCATGGCTAGTCGAGCAAAAACACGTGCGAGAGGATGCATCCCGCAGGCTAGTCGAGCAAAAACACGTGCGAGAGGATGCATCCCGCAGGCTAGTCGAGTAAAACACGTGCGTGAGGATGCATCCCGCAGGCTAGTCGAATAAAAACACGGGCGAGAGGATGCATCCCGCAGGCTAGTCGCGTAAAAACACGTGCGAGAGGATGCATCCCGCAGGCTAGTCGAGTAAAAACACGTGCGGGAGGATGCATCCCGCAGGCTAGTCGAGTAAAACACGTGTGAGAGGATGCATCCCGCAGGCTAGTCGAGCAAAACACGTGCGAGAGGATGCATCCCGCAGGCTAGTCGAGCAAAAACACGTGCGAGAGGATGCATCCCGCAGGCTAGTCGAGCAAAAACACGTGCGAGAGGATGCATCCCGCAGGCCAGTCGAGTAAAAACACGTGCGAGAGGATGCATCCCGCAGGCTAGTCGAGTAAAAACACGTGCGAGAGGATACATCCCGCAGGCTAGTCGAGTAAAAACACGTGCGAGAGGATGCATCCCGCAGGCTAGTCGAGTAAAAACACGTGCGAGAGGATGCATCCCGCAGGCTAGTCCAGTAAAAACACGTGCGAGAGGATGCATCCCGCAGGCTAGTCGAGTAAAAACACGTGCGAGGTTTTGTGGGATGCGCATGCGAAGGTTTTGTGGGATGCGCATGCGCAGGTTTTTTGGGATGCGCATGCGCAGGTTTTTTGGGATGCGCATGGCTAGTCGAGCAAAAACACGTGCGAGAGGATGCATCCCGCAGGCTAGTCGAGCAAAAACACGTGCGAGAGGATGCATCCCGCAGGCTAGTCGAGTAAAACACGTGCGTGAGGATGCATCCCGCAGGCTAGTCGAATAAAAACACGTGCGAGAGGATACATCCCGCAGGCTAGTCGAGTAAAAACACGTGCGAGAGGATGCATCCCGCAGGCTAGTCGAGTGAAAACACGTGCGGGAGGATGCATCCCGCAGGCTAGTCGAGTAAAAACACGTGCGAGAGGATGCATCCCGCCGGCTAGTCGAGTAAAAACACGTGCGAGGTTTTGTGGGATGCGTATGCGCAGGTTTTGTGGGATGCGCATGCGCAGGTTTTTTGGGATGCGCATGCGCAGGTTTTTTGGGACGCGCATAGCTAGTGGAGCAAAAACACGTGCGAGAGGATGCATCCCGCAGGCTAGTCGAGCAAAAACATGTGCGAGAGGATGCATCCCGCAGGCTAGTCGAGCAAAAACACGTGCGAGAGGATGCATCCCGCAGGCTAGTCGAGCAAAAACACGTGCGAGAGGATGCATCCCGCAGGCCAGTCGAGTAAAAACACGTGCGAGAGGATGCATCCCGCAGGCTAGTCGAGTAAAAACACGTGCGAGAGGATACATCCCGCAGGCTAGTCGAGTAAAAACACGTGCGAGAGGATGCATCCCGCAGGCTAGTCGAGTAAAAACACGTGCGAGAGGATGCATCCCGCAGGCTAGTCCAGTAAAAACACGTGCGAGAGGATGCATCCCGCAGGCTAGTCGAGTAAAAACACGTGCGAGGTTTTGTGGGATGCGCATGCGCAGGTTTTGTGGGATGCGCATGCGCAGGTTTTTTGGGATGCGCATGCGCAGGTTTTTTGGGATGCGCATAGCTAGTCGAGCAAAAACACGTGCGTGAGGATGCGTCCCGCAGGCTAGTCGAATAAAAACACGTGCGAGAGGATGCATCCCGCAGGCTAGTCGCGTAAAAACACGTGCGAGAGGATGCATCCCGCAGGCTAGTCGAGTAAAAACACGTGCGGGAGGATGCATCCCGCAGGCTAGTCGAGTAAAAACACGTGCGAGAGCATGCATCCTGCAGGCTAGTCGAGTAAAACACGTGCGTGAGGATGCATCCCGCAGGCTAGTCGAATAAAAACACGTGCGAGAGGATGCATCCCAAAGGCTAGTCGCGTAAAAACACGTGCGAGAGGATGCATCCCGCAGGCTAGTCGAGTAAAAACACGTGCGTGAGGGTGCATCCCGCAGGCTAGTCGAGTAAAAACACGTGCGAGAGGATGCTTCCCGCAGGCTAGTCGAGTAAAAACACGTGCGAGAGGATGCTTCCCGCAGGCTAGTCGAGTAAAAACACGTGCGAGAGGATGCATCCCGCAGGCTAGTCGAGTAAAAACACGTGCGGGAGGATGCATCCCGCAGGCTAGTCGAGCAAAAACACGTGCGAGAGGATGCATCCCGCAGGCTAGTCGAGCACAAACACGTGCGGGAGGATGCATCCCGCAGGCTAGTCGAGTAAAACACGTGTGAGAGGATGCATCCCGCAGGCTAGTCGAGCAAAAACACGTGCGAGAGGATGCATCCCGCAGGCTAGTCGAGCAAAAACACGTGCGAGAGGATGCATCCCGCAGGCTAGTCGAGTAAAAACACGTGCGACAGGATGCTTCCCGCAGGCTAGTCGAGTAAAAACACGTGCGAGAGGATGCTTCCCGCAGGCTAGTCGAGTAAAAACACGTGCGAGAGGATGCATCCCGCAGGCTAGTCGAGTAAAAACACGTGCGGGAGGATGCATCCCGCAGGCTAGTCGAGCAAAAACACGTGCGAGAGGATGCATCCCGCAGGCTAGTCGAGCAAAAACACGTGCGAGAGGATGCATCCCGCAGGCCAGTCGAGTAAAAACACGTGCGAGAGGATGCATCGCGCAGGCTAGTCGAGTAAAAACACGTGCGAGAGGATACATCCCGCAGGCTAGTCGAGTAAAAACACGTGCGAGGTTTTGTGGGATGCGCATGCGAAGGTTTTGTGGGATGCGCATGCGCAGGTTTTTTGGGATGCGCATGCGCAGGTTTTTTGGGATGCGCATGGCTAGTCGAGCAAAAACACGTGCGAGAGGATGCATCCCGCAGGCTAGTCGAGCAAAAACACGTGCGAGAGGATGCATCCCGCAGGCTAGTCGAGTAAAACACGTGCGTGAGGATGCATCCCGCAGGCTAGTCGAATAAAAACACGTGCGAGAGGATACATCCCGCAGGCTAGTCGAGTAAAAACACGTGCGAGAGGATGCATCCCG
The DNA here is from genome assembly GCF_051020765.1 of Lasioglossum baleicum. Lineage (NCBI taxonomy): Eukaryota > Metazoa > Arthropoda > Insecta > Hymenoptera > Halictidae > Lasioglossum > Lasioglossum baleicum. The sequence goes on from NW_027469556.1 coordinate 49,463, forward strand.
CAGGCTAGTCGAGTGAAAACACGTGCGGGAGGATGCATCCCGCAGGCTAGTCGAGTAAAAACACGTGCGAGAGGATGCATCCCGCCGGCTAGTCGAGTAAAAACACGTGCGAGGTTTTGTGGGATGCGTATGCGCAGGTTTTGTGGGATGCGCATGCGCAGGTTTTTTGGGATGCGCATGCGCAGGTTTTTTGGGACGCGCATAGCTAGTGGAGCAAAAACACGTGCGAGAGGATGCATCCCGCAGGCTAGTCGAGCAAAAACATGTGCGAGAGGATGCATCCCGCAGGCTAGTCCAGTAAAAACACGTGCGAGAGGATGCATCCCGCCGGCTAGTCGAGTAAAAACACGTGCGAGAGCATGCATCCCGCAGGCTGGTCGCGTAAAAACACGTGCGAGAGGATGCATCCCGCAGGCTAGTCGAGTAATAACACGTGCGAGAGGGTGCATCCCGCAGGCTAGTCGAGTAAAAACATGTGCGAGAGGATGCATCCCGCAGGCTAGTCCAGTAAAAACACGTGCGAGAGGATGCATCCCGCCGGCTAGTCGAGTAAAAACACGTGCGAGAGCATGCATCCCGCAGGCTAGTCGCGTAAAAACACGTGCGAGAGGATGCATCCCGCAGGCTAATCGAGAAAAAACACGTGCGGGAGGATGCATCCCGCAGGCTAGTCGAGTAAAAACACGTGCGAGAGGATGCTTCCCGCAGGCTAGTCGAGTAAAAACACGTGCGAGAGGATGCATCCCGCAGGCTAGTCGAGTAAAAACACGTGCGAGAGGATGCATCCCGCAGGCTAGTCGAGTAAAAACACGTACGAGAAGATGCATCCCGCAGGCTAGTCCAGTAAAAACACGTGCGAGAGGATGCATCCCGCAGGCTAGTCGAGTAAAAACACGTGCGGGAGGATGCATCCCGCAGGCTAGTCGAGCAAAAACACGTGCGAGAGGATGCATCCCGCAGGCTAGTCGAGCAAAAACACGTGCGAGAGGATGCATCCCGCTGGCTAGTCGAGCAAAAACACGTGCGAGAGGATGCATCCCGCAGGCTAGTCGAGTGAAAACACGTGCGGGAGGATGCATCCCGCAGGCTAGTCGAGTAAAAACACGTGCGAGAGGATGCATCCTGCAGGCTAGTCGAGTAAAACACGTGCGAGAGGATGCATCCCGCAGGCTAGTCGAGCAAAAACACGTGCGAGAGGATGCATCCCGCAGGCTAGTCGAGCAAAAACACGTGCGAGAGGATGCATCCCGCAGGCTAGTCGAGCAAAAACACGTGCGAGGTTTTGTGGGATGCGCATGCGCAGGTTTTGTGGGATGCGCATGCGCAGGTTTTTTGGGATGCGCATGCGCAGGTTTTTTGGGATGCGCATGGCTAGTCGAGCAAAAACACGTGCGAGAGGATGCATCCCGCAGGCTAGTCGAGCAAAAACACGTGCGAGAGGATGCATCCCGCAGGCTAGTCGAGTAAAACACGTGCGTGAGGATGCATCCCGCAGGCTAGTCGAATAAAAACAGGGGCGAGAGGATGCATCCCGCAGGCTAGTCGCGTAAAAACACGTGCGAGAGGATGCATCCCGCAGGCTAGTCGAGTAAAAACACGTGCGGGAGGATGCATCCCGCAGGCTAGTCGAGTAAAACACGTGCGAGAGGATGTATCCCGCAGGCTAGTCGAGCAAAAACACGTGCGAGAGGATGCATCCCGCAGGCTAGTCGAGCAAAAACACGTGCGAGAGGATGCATCCCGCAGGCTAGTCGAGTAAAAACACGTGCGAGAGGATGCTTCCCGCAGGCTAGTCGAGTAAAAACACGTGCGAGAGGATGCTTCCCGCAGGCTAGTCGAGTAAAAACACGTGCGAGAGGATGCATCCCGCAGGCTAGTCGAGTAAAAACACGTGCGGGAGGATGCATCCCGCAGGCTAGTCGAGCAAAAACACGTGCGAGAGGATGCATCCCGCAGGCTAGTCGAGTAAAAACACGTGCGAGAGGATGCATCCCGCAGGCTAGTCCAGTAAAAACACGTGCGAGAGGATGCATCCCGCAGGCTAGTCGAGTAAAAACACGTGCGAGGGATGCGCATGCGCAGGTTTTTTGGGATGCGCATGCGCAGGTTTTTTGGGATGCGCATAGCTAGTCGAGCAAAAACACGTGCGAGAGGATGCATCCCGCAGGCTAGTCGCGTAAAAACACGTGCGAGAGGATGCATCCCGCAGGCTAGTCGAGTAAAACACGTGCGTGAGGATGCATCCCGCAGGCTAGTCGAATAAAAACACGTGCGAGAGGATGCATCCCAAAGGCTAGTCGCGTAAAAACACGTGCGAGAGGATGCATCCCGCAGGCTAGTCGAGTAAAAACACGTGCGTGAGGGTGCATCCCGCAGGCTAGTCGAGTAAAAACACGTGCGAGAGGATGCTTCCCGCAGGCTAGTCGAGTAAAAACACGTGCGAGAGGATGCTTCCCGCAGGCTAGTCGAGTAAAAACACGTGCGAGAGGATGCATCCCGCAGGCTAGTCGAGTAAAAACACGTGCGGGAGGATGCATCCCGCAGGCTAGTCGAGCAAAAACACGTGCGAGAGGATGCATCCCGCAGGCTAGTCGAGCACAAACACGTGCGAGAGGATGCATCCCGCAGGCCACTCGAGTAAAAACACGTGCGAGAGGATGCATCCCGCAGGCTAGTCGAGTAAAAACACGTGCGAGAGGATACATCCCGCAGGCTAGTCGAGTAAAAACACGTGCGAGAGGATGCATCCCGCAGGCTAGTCGAGTAAAAACACGTGCGAGAGGATGCATCCCGCAGGCTAGTCCAGTAAAAACACGTGCGAGAGGATGCATCCCGCAGGCTAGTCGAGTAAAAACACGTGCGAGGTTTTTGTGGGATGCGCATGCGCAGGTTTTGTGGGATGCGCATGCGCAGGTTTTTTGGGATGCGCATGCGCAGGTTTTTTGGGATGCGCATAGCTAGTCGAGCAAAAACACGTGCGAGAGGATGCATCCCGCAGGCTAGTCGCGTAAAAACACGTGCGAGAGGATGCATCCCGCAGGCTAGTCGAGTAAAACACGTGCGTGAGGATGCGTCCCGCAGGCTAGTCGAAGAAAAACACGTGCGAGAGGATGCATCCCGCAGGCTAGTCGCGTAAAAACACGTGCGAGAGGATGCATCCCGCAGGCTAGTCGAGTAAAAACACGTGCGGGAGGATGCATCCCGCAGGCTAGTCGAGTAAAAACACGTGCGAGAGGATGCATCCTGCAGGCTAGTCGAGTAAAACACGTGCGTGAGGATGCATCCCGCAGGCTAGTCGAATAAAAACACGTGCGAGAGGATGCATCCCGCAGGCTAGTCGCGTAAAAACACGTGCGAGAAGATGCATCCCGCAGGCTAGTCGAGTAAAAACACGTGCGTGAGGGTGCATCCCGCAGGCTAGTCGAGTAAAAACACGTGCGAGAGGATGCATCCCGCAGGCAAGTCCAGTAAAAACACGTGCGAGAGGATGCATCCCGCCGGCTAGTCGAGTAAAAACACGTGCGAGAGGATGCATCCCGCAGGCTAGTCGAGTAAAAACACGTGCGAGAGGGTGCATCCCGCAGGCTAGTCGAGTAAAAACACGTGCGAGAGGATGCATCCCGCAGGCTAGTCCAGTAAAAACACGTGCGAGAGGATGCATCCCGCAGGCTAGTCGAGTAAAAACACGTGCGGGAGGATGCATCCCGCAGGCTAGTCGAGCAAAAACACGTGCGAGACGATGCATCCCGCAGTCTAGTCGAGTAAAAACACGTGCGAGGGGATGCATCCTGCAGGCTAGTCGAGTAAAACACGTGCGAGAGGATGCATCCCGCAGGCTAGTCGAGCAAAAACACGTGCGAGAGGATGCATCCCGCAGGCTAGTCGAGCAAAAACACGTGCGAGAGGATGCATCCCGCAGGCTAGTCGAGTAAAAACACGTGCGAGAGGATGCTTCCCGCAGGCTAGTCGAGTAAAAACACGTGCGAGAGGATGCTTCCCGCAGGCTAGTCGAGTAAAAACACGTGCGAGAGGATGCATCCCGCAGGCTAGTCGAGTAAAAACACGTGCAAGAGGATGCTTCCCGCAGGCTAGTCGAGTAAAAACACGTGCGAGAGGATGCTTCCCGCAGGCTAGTCGAGTAAAAACACGTGCGAGAGGATGCATCCCGCAGGCTAGTCGAGTAAAAACACGTGCGAGAGGATGCATCCCGCAGGCTAGTCGAGTAAAAACACGTGCGAGAGGATGCATCCCGCAGGCTAGTCCAGTAAAAACACGTGCGAGAGGATGCATCCCGCAGGCTAGTCGAGTAAAAACACGTGCGAGGTTTTGTGGGATGCGCATGCGCAGGTATTTTGGGATGCGCATGCGCAGGTTTTTTGTGATGCGCATGGCTAGTCGAGCAAAAACACGTGCGAGAGGATGCATCCCGCAGGCCAGTCGAGTAAAAACACGTGCGAGAGGATGCTTCCCGCAGGCTAGTCGAGTAAAAACACGTGCGAGAGGATGCTTCCCGCAGGCTAGTCGAGTAAAAACACGTGCGAGAGGATGCATCCCGCAGGCTAGTCGAGTAAAAACACGTGCGGGAGGATGCATCCCGCAGGCTAGTCGAGCAAAAACACGTGCGAGAGGATGCATCCCGCAGGCTAATCGAGCAAAAACACGTGCGAGAGGATGCATCCCGCAGGCCAGTCGAGTAAAAACACGTGCGAGAGGATGCATCCCGCAGGCTAGTCGAGTAAAAACACGTGCGAGAGGGTGCATCCCGCAGGCTAGTCGAGTAAAAACACGTGCGAGAGGATGCATCCCGCAGGCAAGTCCAGTAAAAACACGTGCGAGAGGATGCATCCCGCCGGCTAGTCGAGTAAAAACACGTGCGAGGTTTTGTGGGATGCGTATGCGCAGGTTTTGTGGGATGCGCATGCGCAGGTTTTTTGGGATGCGCATGCGCAGGTTTTTTGGGACGCGCATAGCTAGTGGAGCAAAAACACGTGCGAGAGGATGCATCCCGCAGGCTAGTAGAGCAAAAACACGTGCGAGAGGATGCATCCCGCAGGCTAGTCGAGTAAAAACACGTGCGAGAGGATACATCCCGCAGGCTAGTCGAGTAAAAACACGTGCGAGAGGATGCATCCCGCAGGCTAGTCGAGTAAAAAGACGTGCGAGAGGATGCATCCCGCAGGCTAGTCGAGTAAAAACACGTGCGAGAGGATGCATCCCGCAGGCTAGTCGCGTAAAAACACGTGCGAGAGGATGCATCCCGCAGGCTAGTCGAGTAAAAACACGTGCGAGAGGATGCATCCCGCAGGCTAGTCGAGTAAAAACACGTGCGAGAGGATACATCCCGCAGGCTAGTCGAGTAAAAACACGTGCGAGAAGATGCATCCCGCAGGCTAGTCGAGTAAAAAGACGTGCGAGAGGATGCATCCCGCAGGCTAGTCGAGTAAAAACACGTGCGAGAGGATGCATCCCGCAGGCTAGTCGCGTAAAAACACGTGCGAGAGGATGCATCCCGCAGGCTAGTCGAGTAAAAACACGTGCGAGAGGATGCATCCCGCAGGCTAGTCGAGTAAAAACACGTGCGAGAGGATGCATCCCGCAGGCTAGTGGAGCAAAAACACGTGCGAGAGGATGCATCCCGCAGGCTAGTAGAGCAAAAACACGTGCGAGAGGATGCATCCCGCAGGCTAGTCGAGTAAAAACACGTGCGAGAGGATACATCCCGCAGGCTAGTCCAGTAAAAACACGTGCGAGAGGATGCATCCCGCAGGCTAGTCGAGTAAAAAGACGTGCGAGAGGATGCATCCCGCAGGCTAGTCGAGTAAAAACACGTGCGAGAGGATGCATCCCGCAGGCTAGTCGCGTAAAAACACGTGCGAGAGGATGCATCCCGCAGGCTAGTCGAGTAAAAACACGTGCGAGAGGATGCATCCCGCAGGCTAGTCGAGTAAAAACACGTGCGAGAGGATACATCCCGCAGGCTAGTCGAGTAAAAACACGTGCGAGAGGATGCATCCCGCAGGCTAGTCGAGTAAAAAGACGTGCGAGAGGATGCATCCCGCAGGCTAGTCGAGTAAAAACACGTGCGAGAGGATGCATCCCGCAGGCTAGTCGCGTAAAAACACGTGCGAGAGGATGCATCCCGCAGGCTAGTCGAGTAAAAACACGTGCGAGAGGATGCATCCCGCAGGCTAGTCGAGTAAAAACACGTGCGAGAGGATGCATCCCGCAGGCTAGTCCAGTAAAAACACGTGCGTGAGGATGCATCCCGCCGGCTAGTCGAGTAAAAACACGTGCGAGAGGATGCATCCCGCAGGCTAGTCGAGTAAAAACACGTGCGAGAGGATGCATCCCGCAGGCTAGTCGAGTAAAAACACGTGCGAGAGGATGCATCCCGCAGGCTAGTCGAGTAAAAACACGTGCGAGATCATGCATCCCGCAGGCTAGTCGAGTAAAAACACGTGCGAGAGGATACATCCCGCAGGCTAGTCGAGTAAAAACACGTGCGAGAGGATGCATCCCGCAGTCTAGTCGAGTAAAAACACGTGCGAGGGGATGCATCCTGCAGGCTAGTCGAGTAAAACACGTGCGAGAGGATGCATCCCGCAGGCTAGTCGAGCAAAAACACGTGCGAGAGGATGCATCCCGCAGGCTAGTCGAGCAAAAACACGTGCGAGAGGATGCATCCCGCAGGCTAGTCGAGTAAAAACACGTGCGAGAGGATGCTTCCCGCAGGCTAGTCGAGTAAAAACACGTGCGAGAGGATGCTTCCCGCAGGCTAGTCGAGTAAAAACACGTGCGAGAGGATGCATCCCGCAGGCTAGTCGAGTAAAAACACGTGCAAGAGGATGCTTCCCGCAGGCTAGTCGAGTAAAAACACGTGCGAGAGGATGCTTCCCGCAGGCTAGTCGAGTAAAAACACGTGCGAGAGGATGCATCCCGCAGGCTAGTCGAGTAAAAACACGTGCGAGAGGATGCATCCCGCAGGCTAGTCGAGTAAAAACACGTGCGAGAGGATGCATCCCGCAGGCTAGTCCAGTAAAAACACGTGCGAGAGGATGCATCCCGCAGGCTAGTCGAGTAAAAACACGTGCGAGGTTTTGTGGGATGCGCATGCGCAGGTATTTTGGGATGCGCATGCGCAGGTTTTTTGGGATGCGCATGGCTAGTCGAGCAAAAACACGTGCGAGAGGATGCATCCCGCAGGCTAGTCGAGTAAAAACACGTGCGAGAGGATGCTTCCCGCAGGCTAGTCGAGTAAAAACACGTGCGAGAGGATGCTTCCCGCAGGCTAGTCGAGTAAAAACACGTGCGAGAGGATGCATCCCGCAGGCTAGTCGAGTAAAAACACGTGCGGGAGGATGCATCCCGCAGGCTAGTCGAGCAAAAACACGTGCGAGAGGATGCATCCCGCAGGCTAGTCGAGCAAAAACACGTGCGAGAGGATGCATCCCGCAGGCCAGTCGAGTAAAAACACGTGCGAGAGGATGCATCCCGCAGGCTAGTCGAGTAAAAACACGTGCGAGAGGCTACATCCCGCAGGCTAGTCGAGTAAAAACACGTGCGAGAGGATGCATCCCGCAGACTAGTCGAGTAAAAACACGAGCGAGAGGATGCATCCCGCAGGCTAGTCCAGTAAAAACACGTGCGAGAGGATGCATCCCGCAGGCTAGTCGAGTAAAAACACGTGCGAGGTTTTGTGGGATGCGCATGCGCAGGTTTTGTGGGATGCGCATGCGCAGGTTTTTTGGGATGCGCATGGCTAGTCGAGCAAAAACACGTGCAAGAGGATGCATCCCGCAGGCTAGTCGCGTAAAAACACGTGCGAGAGGATGCATCCCGCAGGCTAGTCGAGTAAAAACACGTGCGAGAGGGTGCATCCCGCAGGCTAGTCGAGTAAAAACACGTGCGAGAGGATGCATCCCGCAGGCTAGTCGAGTAAAAACACGTGCGAGAGGGTGCATCCCGCAGGCTAGTCGAGTAAAAACACGTGCGAGAGGATGCATCCCGCCGGCTAGTCGAGTAAAAACACGTGCGAGAGGATGCATCCCGCAGGCTAGTCGCGTAAAAACACGTGCGAGAGGATGCATCCCGCAGGCTAGTCGAGTAAAAACACGTGCGGGAGGATGCATCCCGCAGGCTAGTCGAGTAAAAACACGTGCGAGAGGATGCTTCCCGCAGGCTAGTCGAGCAAAAACACGTGCGAGAGGATGCATCCCGCAGGCTAGTCGAGCAAAAACACGTGCGAGAGGATGCATCCCGCAGGCTAGTCGAGCAAAAACACGTGCGAGAGGATGCATCCCGCAGGCTAGTCGAGCAAAAACACGTGCGAGATCATGCATCCCGCAGGATAGTCGAGTAAAAACACGTGCGAGAGGATACATCCCGCAGGCTAGTCGAGTAAAAACACGTGCGAGAGGATGCATCCCGCAGGCTAGTCGAGTAAAAACACGTGCGAGAGGATGCTTCCCGCAGGCTAGTCGAGTAAAAACACGTGCGAGAGGATGCTTCCCGCAGGCTAGTCGAGTAAAAACACGTGCGAGAGGATGCATCCCGCAGGCTAGTCGAGTAAAAACACGTGCAAGAGGATGCTTCCCGCAGGCTAGTCGAGTAAAAACACGTGCGAGAGGATGCTTCCCGCAGGCTAGTCGAGTAAAAACACGTGCGAGAGGATGCATCCCGCAGGCTAGTCGAGCAAAAACACGTGCGAGAGGATGCATCCCGCAGGCTAGTCGAGCAAAAACACGTGCGAGAGGATGCATCCCGCAGGCTAGTCGAGTAAAAACACGTGCGAGAGGATGCTTCCCGCAGGCTAGTCGAGTAAAAACACGTGCGAGAGGATGCTTCCCGCAGGCTAGTCGAGTAAAAACACGTGCGAGAGGATGCATCCCGCAGGCTAGTCGAGTAAAAACACGTGCAAGAGGATGCTTCCCGCAGGCTAGTCGAGTAAAAACACGTGCGAGAGGATGCTTCCCGCAGGCTAGTCGAGTAAAAACACGTGCGAGAGGATGCATCCCGCAGGCTAGTCGAGTAAAAACACGTGCGAGAGGATGCATCCCGCAGGCTAGTCGAGTAAAAACACGTGCGAGAGGATGCATCCCGCAGGCTAGTCCAGTAAAAACACGTGCGAGAGGATGCATCCCGCAGGCTAGTCGAGTAAAAACACGTGCGAGGTTTTGTGGGATGCGCATGCGCAGGTATTTTGGGATGCGCATGCGCAGGTTTTTTGGGATGCGCATGGCTAGTCGAGCAAAAACACGTGCGAGAGGATGCATCCCGCAGACTAGTCGAGTAAAAACACGTGCGAGAGGATGCTTCCCGCAGGCTAGTAGAGTAAAAACACGTGCGAGAGGATGCTTCCCGCAGGCTAGTCGAGTAAAAACACGTGCGAGAGGATGCATCCCGCAGGCTAGTCGAGTAAAAACACGTGCGGGAGGATGCATCCCGCAGGCTAGTCGAGCAAAAACACGTGCGAGAGGATGCATCCCGCAGGCTAGTCGAGCAAAAACACGTGCGAGAGGATGCATCCCGCAGGCCAGTCGAGTAAAAACACGTGCGAGAGGATGCATCCCGCAGGCTAGTCGAGTAAAAACACGTGCGAGAGGCTACATCCCGCAGGCTAGTCGAGTAAAAACACGTGCGAGAGGATGCATCCCGCAGACTAGTCGAGTAAAAACACGAGCGAGAGGATGCATCCCGCAGGCTAGTCCAGTAAAAACACGTGCGAGAGGATGCATCCCGCAGGCTAGTCGAGTAAAAACACGTGCGAGAGGATGCATCCCGCAGGCTAGTCGAGTAAAAACACGTGCGAGAGGATGCATCCCGCAGGCTAGTCCAGTAAAAACACGTGCGAGAGGATGCATCCCGCAGGCTAGTCGAGTAAAAACACGTGCGAGAGGATGCTTCCCGCAGGCTAGTCGAGTCAAAACACGTGCGAGAGGATGCTTCCCGCAGGCTAGTCGAGTAAAAACACGTGCGAGAGGATGCATCCTTCAGGCTAGTCGAGTAAAAACACGTGCGAGAGGATGCATCCCGCAGGCTAGTCGAGTAAAAACACGTGCGAGAGGATGCATCCCGCAGGCTAGTCCAGTAAAAACACGTGCGAGAGGATGCATCCCGCAGGCTAGTCGAGTAAAAACACGTGCGAGGTTTTGTGGGATGCGCATGCGCAGGTTTTGTGGGATGCGCATGCGCAGGTTTTTTGGGATGCGCATGCGCAGGTTTTTTGGGATGCGCATGGCTAGTCGAGCAAAAACACGTGCAAGAGGATGCATCCCGCAGGCTAGTCGAGTAAAAACACGTGCGAGAGGATGCATCCCGCAGGCTAGTCCAGTAAAAACACGTGCGAGAGGATGCATCCCGCAGGCTAGTCGAGTAAAAACACGTGCGAGAGGATGCTTCCCGCAGGCTAGTCGAGTAAAAACACGTGCGAGAGGATGCTTCCCGCAGGCTAGTCGAGTAAAAACACGTGCGAGAGGATGCATCCCGCAGGCTAGTCGAGTAAAAACACGTGCGGGAGGATGCATCCCGCAGGCTAGTCGAGCAAAAACACGTGCGAGAGGATGCATCCCGCAGGCTAGTCGAGCAAAAACAAGTGCGAGAGGATGCATCCCGCAGGCCAGTCGAGTAAAAACACGTGCGAGAGGATGCATCCCGCAGGCTAGTCGAGTAAAAACACGTGCGAGAGGATACATCCCGCAGGCTAGTCGAGTAAAAACACGTGAGAGAGGATGCATCCCGCAGGCTAGTCGAGTAAAAACACGTGCGAGAGGATGCATCCCGCAGGCTAGTCCAGTAAAAACACGTGCGAGAGGATGCATCCCGCAGGCTAGTCGAGTAAAAACACGTGCGAGGTTTTGTGGGATGCGCATGCGCAGGTTTTGTGGGATGCGCATGCGCAGGTTTTTTGGGATGCGCATGGCTAGTCGAGCAAAAACACGTGCGAGAGGATGCATCCCGCAGGCTAGTCGAGCAAAAACACGTGCGAGAGGATGCATCCCGCAGGCTAGTCGAGTAAAAACACGTGCGAGAGGATGCTTCCCGCAGGCTAGTCGAGTAAAAACACGTGCGAGAGGATGCTTCCCGCAGGCTAGTCGAGTAAAAACACGTGCGAGAGGATGCATCCTTCAGGCTAGTCGAGTAAAAACAAGTGCAAGAGGATGCTTCCCGCAGGCTAGTCGAGTAAAAACACGTGCGAGAGGATGCATCCCGCAGGCTAGTCCAGTAAAAACACGTGCGAGAGGATGCATCCCGCAGGCTAGTCGAGTAAAAACACGTGCGAGGTTTTGTGGGATGCGCATGCGCAGGTATTTTGGGATGCGCATGCGCAGGTTTTTTGGGATGCGCATGGCTAGTCGAGCAAAAACACGTGCGAGAGGATGCATCCCGCAGGCTAGTCGAGTAAAAACACGTGCGAGAGGATGCTTCCCGCAGGCTAGTCGAGTAAAAACACGTGCGAGAGGATGCTTCCCGCAGGCTAGTCGAGTAAAAACACGTGCGAGAGGATGCATCCCGCAGGCTAGTCGAGTAAAAACACGTGCGGGAGGATGCATCCCGCAGGCTAGTCGAGCAAAAACACGTGCGAGAGGATGCATCCCGCAGGCTAGTCGAGCAAAAACACGTGCGAGAGGATGCATCCCGCAGGCCAGTCGAGTAAAAACACGTGCGAGAGGATGCATCCCGCAGGCTAGTCGAGTAAAAACACGTGCGAGAGGCTACATCCCGCAGGCTAGTCGAGTAAAAACACGTGCGAGAGGATGCATCCCGCAGACTAGTCGAGTAAAAACACGAGCGAGAGGATGCATCCCGCAGGCTAGTCCAGTAAAAACACGTGCGAGAGGATGCATCCCGCAGGCTAGTCGAGTAAAAACACGTGCGAGGTTTTGTGGGATGCGCATGCGCAGGTTTTGTGGGACGCGCATGCGCAGGTTTTTTGGGATGCGCATGCGCAGGTTTTTTGGGATGCGCATGGCTAGTCGAGCAAAAACACGTGCAAGAGGATGCATCCCGCAGGCTAGTCGCGTAAAAACACGTGCGAGAGGATGCATCCCGCAGGCTAGTCGAGTAAAAACACGTGCGAGAGGGTGCATCCCGCAGGCTAGTCGAGTAAAAACACGTGCGAGAGGATGCATCCCGCAGGCTAGTCGAGTAAAAACACGTGCGAGAGGGTGCATCCCGCAGGCTAGTCGAGTAAAAACACGTGCGAGAGGATGCATCCCGCCGGCTAGTCGAGTAAAAACACGTGCGAGAGGATGCATCCCGCAGGCTAGTCGCGTAAAAACACGTGCGAGAGGATGCATCCCGCAGGCTAGTCGAGTAAAAACACGTGCGGGAGGATGCATCCCGCAGGCTAGTCGAGTAAAAACACGTGCGAGAGGATGCTTCCCGCAGGCTAGTCGAGTAAAAACACGTACGAGAGGATGCATCCCGCAGGCTAGTCGAGTAAAAACACGTGCGAGAGGATGCATCCCGCAGGCTAGTCGAGCAAAAACACGTGCGAGAGGATGCATCCCGCAGGCTAGTCGAGCAAAAACACGTGCGAGAGGATGCATCCCGCAGGCTAGTCGAGCAAAAACACGTGCGAGAGGATGCATCCCGCAGGCTAGTCGAGCAAAAACACGTGCGAGATCATGCATCCCGCAGGCTAGTCGAGTAAAAACACGTGCGAGAGGATACATCCCGCAGGCTAGTCGAGTAAAAACACGTGCGAGAGGATGCATCCCGCAGTCTAGTCGAGTAAAAACACGTGCGAGGGGATGCATCCTGCAGGCTAGTCGAGTAAAACACGTGCGAGAGGATGCATCCCGCAGGCTAGTCGAGCAAAAACACGTGCGAGAGGATGCATCCCGCAGGCTAGTCGAGCAAAAACACGTGCGAGAGGATGCATCCCGCAGGCTAGTCGAGTAAAAACACGTGCGAGAGGATGCTTCCCGCAGGCTAGTCGAGTAAAAACACGTGCGAGAGGATGCTTCCCGCAGGCTAGTCGAGTAAAAACACGTGCGAGAGGATGCATCCCGCAGGCTAGTCGAGTAAAAACACGTGCAAGAGGATGCTTCCCGCAGGCTAGTCGAGTAAAAACACGTGCGAGAGGATGCATCCCGCAGGCTAGTCGAGCAAAAACACGTGCGAGAGGATGCATCCCGCAGGCCAGTCGAGTAAAAACACGTGCGAGAGGATGCATCCCGCAGGCTAGTCGAGTAAAAACACGTGCGAGAGGCTACATCCCGCAGGCTAGTCGAGTAAAAACACGTGCGAGAGGATGCATCCCGCAGACTAGTCGAGTAAAAACACGAGCGAGAGGATGCATCCCGCAGGCTAGTCCAGTAAAAACACGTGCGAGAGGATGCATCCCGCAGGCTAGTCGAGTAAAAACACGTGCGAGGTTTTGTGGGATGCGCATGGGCAGGTTTTGTGGGATGCGCATGCGCAGGTTTTTTGGGATGCGCATGGCTAGTCGAGCAAAAACACGTGCAAGAGGATGCATCCCGCAGGCTAGTCGAGTAAAAACACGTGCGAGAGGATGCATCCCGCAGGCTAGTCCAGTAAAAACACGTGCGAGAGGATGCATCCCGCAGGCTAGTCGAGCAAAAACACGTGCGAGAGGATGCATCCCGCAGGCTAGTCGAGTAAAACCACGTGCGAGAGGATGCTTCCCGCAGGCTAGTCGAGTAAAAACACGTGCGAGAGGATGCTTCCCGCAGGCTAGTCGAGTAAAAACACGTGCGAGAGGATGCATCCCGCAGGCTAGTCGAGTAAAAACACGTGCGGGAGGATGCATCCCGCAGGCTAGTCGAGCAAAAACACGTGCGAGAGGATGCATCCCGCAGGCTAGTCGAGCAAAAACACGTGCGAGAGGATGCATCCCGCAGGCCAGTCGAGTAAAAACACGTCCGAGAGGATGCATCCCGCAGGCTAGTCGAGTAAAAACACGTGCGAGAGGATACATCCCGCAGGCTAGTCGAGTAAAAACACGTGCGAGAGGATGCTTCCCGCAGGCTAGTCGAGTAAAAACACGTGCGAGAGGATGCATCCCGCAGGCTAGTCGAGTAAAAACACGTGCGAGAGGATGCATCCCGCAGGCTAGTCGAGTAAAAACACGTGCGAGAGGATGCATCCCGCAGGCTAGTCCAGTAAAAACACGTGCGAGAGGATGCATCCCGCAGGCTAGTCGAGTAAAAACACGTGCGAGGTTTTGTGGGATGCGCATGCGCAGGTATTTTGGGATGCGCATGCGCAGGTTTTTTGGGATGCGCATGGCTAGTCGAGCAAAAACACGTGCGAGAGGATGCATCCCGCAGGCTAGTCGAGTAAAAACACGTGCGAGAGGATGCATCCCGCAGGCTAGTCCAGTAAAAACACGTGCGAGAGGATGCATCCCGCAGGCTAGTCGAGTAAAAACACGTGCGGGAGGATGCATCCCGCAGGCTAGTCGAGCAAAAACACGTGCGAGAGGATGCATCCCGCAGTCTAGTCGAGTAAAAACACGTGCGAGGGGATGCATCCTGCAGGCTAGTCGAGTAAAACACGTGCGAGAGGATGCATCCCGCAGGCTAGTCGAGCAAAAACACGTGCGAGAGGATGCATCCCGCAGGCTAGTCGAGCAAAAACACGTGCGAGAGGATGCATCCCGCAGGCTAGTCGAGTAAAAACACGTGCGAGAGGATGCTTCCCGCAGGCTAGTCGAGTAAAAACACGTGCGAGAGGATGCTTCCCGCAGGCTAGTCGAGTAAAAACACGTGCGAGAGGATGCATCCCGCAGGCTAGTCGAATAAAAACACGTGCAAGAGGATGCTTCCCGCAGGCTAGTCGAGTAAAAACACGTGCGAGAGGATGCTTCCCGCAGGCTAGTCGAGTAAAAACACGTGCGAGAGGATGCATCCCGCAGGCTAGTCGAGTAAAAACACGTGCGAGAGGATGCATCCCGCAGGCTAGTCGAGTAAAAACACGTGCGAGAGGATGCATCCCGCAGGCTAGTCCAGTAAAAACACGTGCGAGAGGATGCATCCCGCAGGCTAGTCGAGTAAAAACACGTGCGAGGTTTTGTGGGATGCGCATGCGCAGGTATTTTGGGATGCGCATGCGCAGGTTTTTTGTGATGCGCATGGCTAGTCGAGCAAAAACACGTGCGAGAGGATGCATCCCGCAGGCCAGTCGAGTAAAAACACGTGCGAGAGGATGCTTCCCGCAGGCTAGTCGAGTAAAAACACGTGCGAGAGGATGCTTCCCGCAGGCTAGTCGAGTAAAAACACGTGCGAGAGGATGCATCCCGCAGGCTAGTCGAGTAAAAACACGTGCGGGAGGATGCATCCCGCAGGCTAGTCGAGCAAAAACACGTGCGAGAGGATGCATCCCGCAGGCTAATCGAGCAAAAACACGTGCGAGAGGATGCATCCCGCAGGCCAGTCGAGTAAAAACACGTGCGAGAGGATGCATCCCGCAGGCTAGTCGAGTAAAAACACGTGCGAGAGGGTGCATCCCGCAGGCTAGTCGAGTAAAAACACGTGCGAGAGGATGCATCCCGCAGGCAAGTCCAGTAAAAACACGTGCGAGAGGATGCATCCCGCCGGCTAGTCGAGTAAAAACACGTGCGAGGTTTTGTGGGATGCGTATGCGCAGGTTTTGTGGGATGCGCATGCGCAGGTTTTTTGGGATGCGCATGCGCAGGTTTTTTGGGACGCGCATAGCTAGTGGAGCAAAAACACGTGCGAGAGGATGCATCCCGCAGGCTAGTAGAGCAAAAACACGTGCGAGAGGATGCATCCCGCAGGCTAGTCGAGTAAAAACACGTGCGAGAGGATACATCCCGCAGGCTAGTCGAGTAAAAACACGTGCGAGAGGATGCATCCCGCAGGCTAGTCGAGTAAAAAGACGTGCGAGAGGATGCATCCCGCAGGCTAGTCGAGTAAAAACACGTGCGAGAGGATGCATCCCGCAGGCTAGTCGCGTAAAAACACGTGCGAGAGGATGCATCCCGCAGGCTAGTCGAGTAAAAACACGTGCGAGAGGATGCATCCCGCAGGCTAGTCGAGTAAAAACACGTGCGAGAGGATACATCCCGCAGGCTAGTCGAGTAAAAACACGTGCGAGAAGATGCATCCCGCAGGCTAGTCGAGTAAAAAGACGTGCGAGAGGATGCATCCCGCAGGCTAGTCGAGTAAAAACACGTGCGAGAGGATGCATCCCGCAGGCTAGTCGCGTAAAAACACGTGCGAGAGGATGCATCCCGCAGGCTAGTCGAGTAAAAACACGTGCGAGAGGATGCATCCCGCAGGCTAGTCGAGTAAAAACACGTGCGAGAGGATGCATCCCGCAGGCTAGTGGAGCAAAAACACGTGCGAGAGGATGCATCCCGCAGGCTAGTAGAGCAAAAACACGTGCGAGAGGATGCATCCCGCAGGCTAGTCGAGTAAAAACACGTGCGAGAGGATACATCCCGCAGGCTAGTCCAGTAAAAACACGTGCGAGAGGATGCATCCCGCAGGCTAGTCGAGTAAAAAGACGTGCGAGAGGATGCATCCCGCAGGCTAGTCGAGTAAAAACACGTGCGAGAGGATGCATCCCGCAGGCTAGTCGCGTAAAAACACGTGCGAGAGGATGCATCCCGCAGGCTAGTCGAGTAAAAACACGTGCGAGAGGATGCATCCCGCAGGCTAGTCGAGTAAAAACACGTGCGAGAGGATACATCCCGCAGGCTAGTCGAGTAAAAACACGTGCGAGAGGATGCATCCCGCAGGCTAGTCGAGTAAAAAGACGTGCGAGAGGATGCATCCCGCAGGCTAGTCGAGTAAAAACACGTGCGAGAGGATGCATCCCGCAGGCTAGTCGCGTAAAAACACGTGCGAGAGGATGCATCCCGCAGGCTAGTCGAGTAAAAACACGTGCGAGAGGATGCATCCCGCAGGCTAGTCGAGTAAAAACACGTGCGAGAGGATGCATCCCGCAGGCTAGTCCAGTAAAAACACGTGCGTGAGGATGCATCCCGCCGGCTAGTCGAGTAAAAACACGTGCGAGAGGATGCATCCCGCAGGCTAGTCGCGTAAAAACACGTGCGAGAGGATGCATCCCGCAGGCTAGTCGAGTAAAAACACGTGCGGGAGGATGCATCCCGCAGGCTAGTCGCGTAAAAACACGTGCGAGAGGATGCATCCCGCAGGCTAGTCGAGTAAAAACACGTGCGAGAGGGTGCATCCCGCAGGCTAGTCGAGTAAAAACACGTGCGAGAGGATGCATCCCGCCGGCTAGTCGAGTAAAAACACGTGCGAGAGGATGCATCCCGCAGGCTAGTCGCGTAAAAACACGTGCGAGAGGATGCATCCCGCAGGCTAGTCGAGTAAAAACACGTGCGGGAGGATGCATCCCGCAGGCTAGTCGAGTAAAAAACACGTGCGAGAGGATGCTTCCCGCAGGCTAGTCGAGTAAAAACACGTGCGAGAGGATGCATCCCGCAGGCTAGTCGAGTAAAAACACGTGCGAGAGGATGCATCCCGCAGGCTAGTCGAGTAAAAACACGTGCGAGATCATGCATCCCGCAGGCTAGTCGAGTAAAAACACGTGCGAGAGGATACATCCCGCAGGCTAGTCGAGTAAAAACACGTGCGAGAGGATGCATCCCGCAGTCTAGTCGAGTAAAAACACGTGCGAGGGGATGCATCCTGCAGGCTAGTCGAGTAAAACACGTGCGAGAGGATGCATCCCGCAGGCTAGTCGAGCAAAAACACGTGCGAGAGGATGCATCCCGCAGGCTAGTCGAGCAAAAACACGTGCGAGAGGATGCATCCGCAGGCTAGTCGAGTAAAAACACGTGCGAGAGGATGCTTCCCGCAGGCTAGTCGAGTAAAAACACGTGCGAGAGGATGCTTCCCGCAGGCTAGTCGAGTAAAAACACGTGCGAGAGGATGCATCCCGCAGGCTAGTCGAGTAAAAACACGTGCAAGAGGATGCTTCCCGCAGGCTAGTCGAGTAAAAACACGTGCGAGAGGATGCTTCCCGCAGGCTAGTCGAGTAAAAACACGTGCGAGAGGATGCATCCCGCAGGCTAGTCGAGTAAAAACACGTGCGAGAGGATGCATCCCGCAGGCTAGTCGAGTAAAAACACGTGCGAGAGGATGCATCCCGCAGGCTAGTCCAGTAAAAACACGTGCGAGAGGATGCATCCCGCAGGCTAGTCGAGTAAAAACACGTGCGAGGTTTTGTGGATGCGCATGCGCAGGTATTTTGGGATGCGCATGCGCAGGTTTTTTGGGATGCGCATGGCTAGTCGAGCAAAAACACGTGCGAGAGGATGCATCCCGCAGGCTAGTCGAGTAAAAACACGTGCGAGAGGATGCTTCCCGCAGGCTAGTCGAGTAAAAACACGTGCGAGAGGATGCTTCCCGCAGGCTAGTCGAGTAAAAACACGTGCGAGAGGATGCATCCCGCAGGCTAGTCGAGTAAAAACACGTGCGGGAGGATGCATCCCGCAGGCTAGTCGAGCAAAAACACGTGCGAGAGGATGCATCCCGCAGGCTAGTCGAGCAAAAACACGTGCGAGAGGATGCATCCCGCAGGCCAGTCGAGTAAAAACACGTGCGAGAGGATGCATCCCGCAGGCTAGTCGAGTAAAAACACGTGCGAGAGGCTACATCCCGCAGGCTAGTCGAGTAAAAACACGTGCGAGAGGATGCATCCCGCAGACTAGTCGAGTAAAAACACGAGCGAGAGGATGCATCCCGCAGGCTAGTCCAGTAAAAACACGTGCGAGAGGATGCATCCCGCAGGCTAGTCGAGTAAAAACACGTGCGAGGTTTTGTGGGATGCGCATGCGCAGGTTTTGTGGGATGCGCATGCGCAGGTTTTTTGGGATGCGCATGGCTAGTCGAGCAAAAACACGTGCAAGAGGATGCATCCCGCAGGCTAGTCGCGTAAAAACACGTGCGAGAGGATGCATCCCGCAGGCTAGTCGAGTAAAAACACGTGCGAGAGGGTGCATCCCGCAGGCTAGTCGAGTAAAAACACGTGCGAGAGGATGCATCCCGCAGGCTAGTCGAGTAAAAACACGTGCGAGAGGGTGCATCCCGCAGGCTAGTCGAGTAAAAACACGTGCGAGAGGATGCATCCCGCCGGCTAGTCGAGTAAAAACACGTGCGAGAGGATGCATCCCGCAGGCTAGTCGCGTAAAAACACGTGCGAGAGGATGCATCCCGCAGGCTAGTCGAGTAAAAACACGTGCGGGAGGATGCATCCCGCAGGCTAGTCGAGTAAAAACACGTGCGAGAGGATGCTTCCCGCAGGCTAGTCGAGCAAAAAACACGTGCGAGAGGATGCATCCCGCAGGCTAGTCGAGCAAAAACACGTGCGAGAGGATGCATCCCG
The DNA here is from genome assembly GCF_051020765.1 of Lasioglossum baleicum. Classification (NCBI taxonomy): domain Eukaryota; kingdom Metazoa; phylum Arthropoda; class Insecta; order Hymenoptera; family Halictidae; genus Lasioglossum; species Lasioglossum baleicum. The sequence continues at coordinate 68,810 of NW_027469556.1, forward strand.
CAGGCTAGTCGAGCAAAAACACGTGCGAGAGGATGCATCCCGCAGGCTAGTCGAGCAAAAACACGTGCGAGATCATGCATCCCGCAGGATAGTCGAGTAAAAACACGTGCGAGAGGATACATCCCGCAGGCTAGTCGAGTAAAAACACGTGCGAGAGGATGCATCCCGCAGGCTAGTCGAGTAAAAACACGTGCGAGAGGATGCTTCCCGCAGGCTAGTCGAGTAAAAACACGTGCGAGAGGATGCTTCCCGCAGGCTAGTCGAGTAAAAACACGTGCGAGAGGATGCATCCCGCAGGCTAGTCGAGTAAAAACACGTGCAAGAGGATGCTTCCCGCAGGCTAGTCGAGTAAAAACACGTGCGAGAGGATGCTTCCCGCAGGCTAGTCGAGTAAAAACACGTGCGAGAGGATGCATCCCGCAGGCTAGTCGAGCAAAAACACGTGCGAGAGGATGCATCCCGCAGGCTAGTCGAGCAAAAACACGTGCGAGAGGATGCATCCCGCAGGCTAGTCGAGTAAAAACACGTGCGAGAGGATGCTTCCCGCAGGCTAGTCGAGTAAAAACACGTGCGAGAGGATGCTTCCCGCAGGCTAGTCGAGTAAAAACACGTGCGAGAGGATGCATCCCGCAGGCTAGTCGAGTAAAAACACGTGCAAGAGGATGCTTCCCGCAGGCTAGTCGAGTAAAAACACGTGCGAGAGGATGCTTCCCGCAGGCTAGTCGAGTAAAAACACGTGCGAGAGGATGCATCCCGCAGGCTAGTCGAGTAAAAACACGTGCGAGAGGATGCATCCCGCAGGCTAGTCGAGTAAAAACACGTGCGAGAGGATGCATCCCGCAGGCTAGTCGAGCAAAAACACGTGCGAGAGGATGCATCCCGCAGGCTAATCGAGCAAAAACACGTGCGAGAGGATGCATCCCGCAGGCCAGTCGAGTAAAAACACGTGCGAGAGGATGCATCCCGCAGGCTAGTCGAGTAAAAACACGTGCGAGAGGGTGCATCCCGCAGGCTAGTCGAGTAAAAACACGTGCGAGAGGATGCATCCCGCAGGCAAGTCCAGTAAAAACACGTGCGAGAGGATGCATCCCGCCGGCTAGTCGAGTAAAAACACGTGCGAGGTTTTGTGGGATGCGTATGCGCAGGTTTTGTGGGATGCGCATGCGCAGGTTTTTTGGGATGCGCATGCGCAGGTTTTTTGGGACGCGCATAGCTAGTGGAGCAAAAACACGTGCGAGAGGATGCATCCCGCAGGCTAGTAGAGCAAAAACACGTGCGAGAGGATGCATCCCGCAGGCTAGTCGAGTAAAAACACGTGCGAGAGGATACATCCCGCAGGCTAGTCGAGTAAAAACACGTGCGAGAGGATGCATCCCGCAGGCTAGTCGAGTAAAAAGACGTGCGAGAGGATGCATCCCGCAGGCTAGTCGAGTAAAAACACGTGCGAGAGGATGCATCCCGCAGGCTAGTCGCGTAAAAACACGTGCGAGAGGATGCATCCCGCAGGCTAGTCGAGTAAAAACACGTGCGAGAGGATGCATCCCGCAGGCTAGTCGAGTAAAAACACGTGCGAGAGGATACATCCCGCAGGCTAGTCGAGTAAAAACACGTGCGAGAAGATGCATCCCGCAGGCTAGTCGAGTAAAAAGACGTGCGAGAGGATGCATCCCGCAGGCTAGTCGAGTAAAAACACGTGCGAGAGGATGCATCCCGCAGGCTAGTCGCGTAAAAACACGTGCGAGAGGATGCATCCCGCAGGCTAGTCGAGTAAAAACACGTGCGAGAGGATGCATCCCGCAGGCTAGTCGAGTAAAAACACGTGCGAGAGGATGCATCCCGCAGGCTAGTGGAGCAAAAACACGTGCGAGAGGATGCATCCCGCAGGCTAGTAGAGCAAAAACACGTGCGAGAGGATGCATCCCGCAGGCTAGTCGAGTAAAAACACGTGCGAGAGGATACATCCCGCAGGCTAGTCCAGTAAAAACACGTGCGAGAGGATGCATCCCGCAGGCTAGTCGAGTAAAAAGACGTGCGAGAGGATGCATCCCGCAGGCTAGTCGAGTAAAAACACGTGCGAGAGGATGCATCCCGCAGGCTAGTCGCGTAAAAACACGTGCGAGAGGATGCATCCCGCAGGCTAGTCGAGTAAAAACACGTGCGAGAGGATGCATCCCGCAGGCTAGTCGAGTAAAAACACGTGCGAGAGGATACATCCCGCAGGCTAGTCGAGTAAAAACACGTGCGAGAGGATGCATCCCGCAGGCTAGTCGAGTAAAAAGACGTGCGAGAGGATGCATCCCGCAGGCTAGTCGAGTAAAAACACGTGCGAGAGGATGCATCCCGCAGGCTAGTCGCGTAAAAACACGTGCGAGAGGATGCATCCCGCAGGCTAGTCGAGTAAAAACACGTGCGAGAGGATGCATCCCGCAGGCTAGTCGAGTAAAAACACGTGCGAGAGGATGCATCCCGCAGGCTAGTCCAGTAAAAACACGTGCGTGAGGATGCATCCCGCCGGCTAGTCGAGTAAAAACACGTGCGAGAGGATGCATCCCGCAGGCTAGTCGCGTAAAAACACGTGCGAGAGGATGCATCCCGCAGGCTAGTCGAGTAAAAACACGTGCGGGAGGATGCATCCCGCAGGCTAGTCGCGTAAAAACACGTGCGAGAGGATGCATCCCGCAGGCTAGTCGAGTAAAAACACGTGCGAGAGGGTGCATCCCGCAGGCTAGTCGAGTAAAAACACGTGCGAGAGGATGCATCCCGCCGGCTAGTCGAGTAAAAACACGTGCGAGAGGATGCATCCCGCAGGCTAGTCGCGTAAAAACACGTGCGAGAGGATGCATCCCGCAGGCTAGTCGAGTAAAAACACGTGCGGGAGGATGCATCCCGCAGGCTAGTCGAGTAAAAACACGTGCGAGAGGATGCTTCCCGCAGGCTAGTCGAGTAAAAACACGTGCGAGAGGATGCATCCCGCAGGCTAGTCGAGTAAAAACACGTGCGAGAGGATGCATCCCGCAGGCTAGTCGAGTAAAAACACGTGCGAGATCATGCATCCCGCAGGCTAGTCGAGTAAAAACACGTGCGAGAGGATACATCCCGCAGGCTAGTCGAGTAAAAACACGTGCGAGAGGATGCATCCCGCAGTCTAGTCGAGTAAAAACACGTGCGAGGGGATGCATCCTGCAGGCTAGTCGAGTAAAACACGTGCGAGAGGATGCATCCCGCAGGCTAGTCGAGCAAAAACACGTGCGAGAGGATGCATCCCGCAGGCTAGTCGAGCAAAAACACGTGCGAGAGGATGCATCCCGCAGGCTAGTCGAGTAAAAACACGTGCGAGAGGATGCTTCCCGCAGGCTAGTCGAGTAAAAACACGTGCGAGAGGATGCTTCCCGCAGGCTAGTCGAGTAAAAACACGTGCGAGAGGATGCATCCCGCAGGCTAGTCGAGTAAAAACACGTGCAAGAGGATGCTTCCCGCAGGCTAGTCGAGTAAAAACACGTGCGAGAGGATGCTTCCCGCAGGCTAGTCGAGTAAAAACACGTGCGAGAGGATGCATCCCGCAGGCTAGTCGAGTAAAAACACGTGCGAGAGGATGCATCCCGCAGGCTAGTCGAGTAAAAACACGTGCGAGAGGATGCATCCCGCAGGCTAGTCCAGTAAAAACACGTGCGAGAGGATGCATCCCGCAGGCTAGTCGAGTAAAAACACGTGCGAGGTTTTGTGGGATGCGCATGCGCAGGTATTTTGGGATGCGCATGCGCAGGTTTTTTGGGATGCGCATGGCTAGTCGAGCAAAAACACGTGCGAGAGGATGCATCCCGCAGGCTAGTCGAGTAAAAACACGTGCGAGAGGATGCTTCCCGCAGGCTAGTCGAGTAAAAACACGTGCGAGAGGATGCTTCCCGCAGGCTAGTCGAGTAAAAACACGTGCGAGAGGATGCATCCCGCAGGCTAGTCGAGTAAAAACACGTGCGGGAGGATGCATCCCGCAGGCTAGTCGAGCAAAAACACGTGCGAGAGGATGCATCCCGCAGGCTAGTCGAGCAAAAACACGTGCGAGAGGATGCATCCCGCAGGCCAGTCGAGTAAAAACACGTGCGAGAGGATGCATCCCGCAGGCTAGTCGAGTAAAAACACGTGCGAGAGGCTACATCCCGCAGGCTAGTCGAGTAAAAACACGTGCGAGAGGATGCATCCCGCAGACTAGTCGAGTAAAAACACGAGCGAGAGGATGCATCCCGCAGGCTAGTCCAGTAAAAACACGTGCGAGAGGATGCATCCCGCAGGCTAGTCGAGTAAAAACACGTGCGAGGTTTTGTGGGATGCGCATGCGCAGGTTTTGTGGGATGCGCATGCGCAGGTTTTTTGGGATGCGCATGGCTAGTCGAGCAAAAACACGTGCAAGAGGATGCATCCCGCAGGCTAGTCGCGTAAAAACACGTGCGAGAGGATGCATCCCGCAGGCTAGTCGAGTAAAAACACGTGCGAGAGGGTGCATCCCGCAGGCTAGTCGAGTAAAAACACGTGCGAGAGGATGCATCCCGCAGGCTAGTCGAGTAAAAACACGTGCGAGAGGGTGCATCCCGCAGGCTAGTCGAGTAAAAACACGTGCGAGAGGATGCATCCCGCCGGCTAGTCGAGTAAAAACACGTGCGAGAGGATGCATCCCGCAGGCTAGTCGCGTAAAAACACGTGCGAGAGGATGCATCCCGCAGGCTAGTCGAGTAAAAACACGTGCGGGAGGATGCATCCCGCAGGCTAGTCGAGTAAAAACACGTGCGAGAGGATGCTTCCCGCAGGCTAGTCGAGCAAAAACACGTGCGAGAGGATGCATCCCGCAGGCTAGTCGAGCAAAAACACGTGCGAGAGGATGCATCCCGCAGGCTAGTCGAGCAAAAACACGTGCGAGAGGATGCATCCCGCAGGCTAGTCGAGCAAAAACACGTGCGAGATCATGCATCCCGCAGGATAGTCGAGTAAAAACACGTGCGAGAGGATACATCCCGCAGGCTAGTCGAGTAAAAACACGTGCGAGAGGATGCATCCCGCAGGCTAGTCGAGTAAAAACACGTGCGAGAGGATGCTTCCCGCAGGCTAGTCGAGTAAAAACACGTGCGAGAGGATGCTTCCCGCAGGCTAGTCGAGTAAAAACACGTGCGAGAGGATGCATCCCGCAGGCTAGTCGAGTAAAAACACGTGCAAGAGGATGCTTCCCGCAGGCTAGTCGAGTAAAAACACGTGCTAGAGGATGCTTCCCGCAGGCTAGTCGAGTAAAAACACGTGCGAGAGGATGCATCCCGCAGGCTAGTCGAGCAAAAACACGTGCGAGAGGATGCATCCCGCAGGCTAGTCGAGCAAAAACACGTGCGAGAGGATGCATCCCGCAGGCTAGTCGAGTAAAAACACGTGCGAGAGGATGCTTCCCGCAGGCTAGTCGAGTAAAAACACGTGCGAGAGGATGCTTCCCGCAGGCTAGTCGAGTAAAAACACGTGCGAGAGGATGCATCCCGCAGGCTAGTCGAGTAAAAACACGTGCAAGAGGATGCTTCCCGCAGGCTAGTCGAGTAAAAACACGTGCGAGAGGATGCTTCCCGCAGGCTAGTCGAGTAAAAACACGTGCGAGAGGATGCATCCCGCAGGCTAGTCGAGTAAAAACACGTGCGAGAGGATGCATCCCGCAGGCTAGTCGAGTAAAAACACGTGCGAGAGGATGCATCCCGCAGGCTAGTCCAGTAAAAACACGTGCGAGAGGATGCATCCCGCAGGCTAGTCGAGTAAAAACACGTGCGAGGTTTTGTGGGATGCGCATGCGCAGGTATTTTGGGATGCGCATGCGCAGGTTTTTTGGGATGCGCATGGCTAGTCGAGCAAAAACACGTGCGAGAGGATGCATCCCGCAGACTAGTCGAGTAAAAACACGTGCGAGAGGATGCTTCCCGCAGGCTAGTAGAGTAAAAACACGTGCGAGAGGATGCTTCCCGCAGGCTAGTCGAGTAAAAACACGTGCGAGAGGATGCATCCCGCAGGCTAGTCGAGTAAAAACACGTGCGGGAGGATGCATCCCGCAGGCTAGTCGAGCAAAAACACGTGCGAGAGGATGCATCCCGCAGGCTAGTCGAGCAAAAACACGTGCGAGAGGATGCATCCCGCAGGCCAGTCGAGTAAAAACACGTGCGAGAGGATGCATCCCGCAGGCTAGTCGAGTAAAAACACGTGCGAGAGGCTACATCCCGCAGGCTAGTCGAGTAAAAACACGTGCGAGAGGATGCATCCCGCAGACTAGTCGAGTAAAAACACGAGCGAGAGGATGCATCCCGCAGGCTAGTCCAGTAAAAACACGTGCGAGAGGATGCATCCCGCAGGCTAGTCGAGTAAAAACACGTGCGAGAGGATGCATCCCGCAGGCTAGTCGAGTAAAAACACGTGCGAGAGGATGCATCCCGCAGGCTAGTCCAGTAAAAACACGTGCGGGAGGATGCATCCCGCAGGCTAGTCGAGTAAAAACACGTGCGAGAGGATGCATCCTGAAGGCTAGTCGAGTAAAATACGTGCGAGAGGATGCATCCCGCAGGCTAGTCGAGCAAAAACACGTGCGAGAGGATGCATCCCGCAGGCTAGTCGAGCAAAAACACGTGCGAGAGGATGCATCCCGCAGGCTAGTCGAGTAAAAACACGTGCGAGAGGATGCTTCCCGCAGGCTAGTCGAGTCAAAACACGTGCGAGAGGATGCTTCCCGCAGGCTAGTCGAGTAAAAACACGTGCGAGAGGATGCATCCTTCAGGCTAGTCGAGTAAAAACACGTGCGAGAGGATGCATCCCGCAGGCTAGTCGAGTAAAAACACGTGCGAGAGGATGCATCCCGCAGGCTAGTCCAGTAAAAACACGTGCGAGAGGATGCATCCCGCAGGCTAGTCGAGTAAAAACACGTGCGAGGTTTTGTGGGATGCGCATGCGCAGGTTTTGTGGGATGCGCATGCGCAGGTTTTTTGGGATGCGCATGCGCAGGTTTTTTGGGATGCGCATGGCTAGTCGAGCAAAAACACGTGCAAGAGGATGCATCCCGCAGGCTAGTCGAGTAAAAACACGTGCGAGAGGATGCATCCCGCAGGCTAGTCCAGTAAAAACACGTGCGAGAGGATGCATCCCGCAGGCTAGTCGAGTAAAAACACGTGCGAGAGGATGCTTCCCGCAGGCTAGTCGAGTAAAAACACGTGCGAGAGGATGCTTCCCGCAGGCTAGTCGAGTAAAAACACGTGCGAGAGGATGCATCCCGCAGGCTAGTCGAGTAAAAACACGTGCGGGAGGATGCATCCCGCAGGCTAGTCGAGCAAAAACACGTGCGAGAGGATGCATCCCGCAGGCTAGTCGAGCAAAAACAAGTGCGAGAGGATGCATCCCGCAGGCCAGTCGAGTAAAAACACGTGCGAGAGGATGCATCCCGCAGGCTAGTCGAGTAAAAACACGTGCGAGAGGATACATCCCGCAGGCTAGTCGAGTAAAAACACGTGAGAGAGGATGCATCCCGCAGGCTAGTCGAGTAAAAACACGTGCGAGAGGATGCATCCCGCAGGCTAGTCCAGTAAAAACACGTGCGAGAGGATGCATCCCGCAGGCTAGTCGAGTAAAAACACGTGCGAGGTTTTGTGGGATGCGCATGCGCAGGTTTTGTGGGATGCGCATGCGCAGGTTTTTTGGGATGCGCATGGCTAGTCGAGCAAAAACACGTGCGAGAGGATGCATCCCGCAGGCTAGTCGAGCAAAAACACGTGCGAGAGGATGCATCCCGCAGGCTAGTCGAGTAAAAACACGTGCGAGAGGATGCTTCCCGCAGGCTAGTCGAGTAAAAACACGTGCGAGAGGATGCTTCCCGCAGGCTAGTCGAGTAAAAACACGTGCGAGAGGATGCATCCTTCAGGCTAGTCGAGTAAAAACAAGTGCAAGAGGATGCTTCCCGCAGGCTAGTCGAGTAAAAACACGTGCGAGAGGATGCTTCCCGCAGGCTAGTCGAGTAAAAACACGTGCGAGAGGATGCATCCCGCAGGCTAGTCGAGTAAAAACACGTGCAAGAGGATGCTTCCCGCAGGCTAGTCGAGTAAAAACACGTGCGAGAGGATGCTTCCCGCAGGCTAGTCGAGTAAAAACACGTGCGAGAGGATGCATCCCGCAGGCTAGTCGAGTAAAAACACGTGCGAGAGGATGCATCCCGCAGGCTAGTCGAGTAAAAACACGTGCGAGAGGATGCATCCCGCAGGCTAGTCCAGTAAAAACACGTGCGAGAGGATGCATCCCGCAGGCTAGTCGAGTAAAAACACGTGCGAGGTTTTGTGGGATGCGCATGCGCAGGTATTTTGGGATGCGCATGCGCAGGTTTTTTGGGATGCGCATGGCTAGTCGAGCAAAAACACGTGCGAGAGGATGCATCCCGCAGGCTAGTCGAGTAAAAACACGTGCGAGAGGATGCTTCCCGCAGGCTAGTCGAGTAAAAACACGTGCGAGAGGATGCTTCCCGCAGGCTAGTCGAGTAAAAACACGTGCGAGAGGATGCATCCCGCAGGCTAGTCGAGTAAAAACACGTGCGGGAGGATGCATCCCGCAGGCTAGTCGAGCAAAAACACGTGCGAGAGGATGCATCCCGCAGGCTAGTCGAGCAAAAACACGTGCGAGAGGATGCATCCCGCAGGCCAGTCGAGTAAAAACACGTGCGAGAGGATGCATCCCGCAGGCTAGTCGAGTAAAAACACGTGCGAGAGGCTACATCCCGCAGGCTAGTCGAGTAAAAACACGTGCGAGAGGATGCATCCCGCAGACTAGTCGAGTAAAAACACGAGCGAGAGGATGCATCCCGCAGGCTAGTCCAGTAAAAACACGTGCGAGAGGATGCATCCCGCAGGCTAGTCGAGTAAAAACACGTGCGAGGTTTTGTGGGATGCGCATGCGCAGGTTTTGTGGGACGCGCATGCGCAGGTTTTTTGGGATGCGCATGCGCAGGTTTTTTGGGATGCGCATGGCTAGTCGAGCAAAAACACGTGCAAGAGGATGCATCCCGCAGGCTAGTCGCGTAAAAACACGTGCGAGAGGATGCATCCCGCAGGCTAGTCGAGTAAAAACACGTGCGAGAGGGTGCATCCCGCAGGCTAGTCGAGTAAAAACACGTGCGAGAGGATGCATCCCGCAGGCTAGTCGAGTAAAAACACGTGCGAGAGGGTGCATCCCGCAGGCTAGTCGAGTAAAAACACGTGCGAGAGGATGCATCCCGCCGGCTAGTCGAGTAAAAACACGTGCGAGAGGATGCATCCCGCAGGCTAGTCGCGTAAAAACACGTGCGAGAGGATGCATCCCGCAGGCTAGTCGAGTAAAAACACGTGCGGGAGGATGCATCCCGCAGGCTAGTCGAGTAAAAACACGTGCGAGAGGATGCTTCCCGCAGGCTAGTCGAGTAAAAACACGTACGAGAGGATGCATCCCGCAGGCTAGTCGAGTAAAAACACGTGCGAGAGGATGCATCCCGCAGGCTAGTCGAGCAAAAACACGTGCGAGAGGATGCATCCCGCAGGCTAGTCGAGCAAAAACACGTGCGAGAGGATGCATCCCGCAGGCTAGTCGAGCAAAAACACGTGCGAGAGGATGCATCCCGCAGGCTAGTCGAGCAAAAACACGTGCGAGATCATGCATCCCGCAGGCTAGTCGAGTAAAAACACGTGCGAGAGGATACATCCCGCAGGCTAGTCGAGTAAAAACACGTGCGAGAGGATGCATCCCGCAGTCTAGTCGAGTAAAAACACGTGCGAGGGGATGCATCCTGCAGGCTAGTCGAGTAAAACACGTGCGAGAGGATGCATCCCGCAGGCTAGTCGAGCAAAAACACGTGCGAGAGGATGCATCCCGCAGGCTAGTCGAGCAAAAACACGTGCGAGAGGATGCATCCCGCAGGCTAGTCGAGTAAAAACACGTGCGAGAGGATGCTTCCCGCAGGCTAGTCGAGTAAAAACACGTGCGAGAGGATGCTTCCCGCAGGCTAGTCGAGTAAAAACACGTGCGAGAGGATGCATCCCGCAGGCTAGTCGAGTAAAAACACGTGCAAGAGGATGCTTCCCGCAGGCTAGTCGAGTAAAAACACGTGCGAGAGGATGCATCCCGCAGGCTAGTCGAGCAAAAACACGTGCGAGAGGATGCATCCCGCAGGCCAGTCGAGTAAAAACACGTGCGAGAGGATGCATCCCGCAGGCTAGTCGAGTAAAAACACGTGCGAGAGGCTACATCCCGCAGGCTAGTCGAGTAAAAACACGTGCGAGAGGATGCATCCCGCAGACTAGTCGAGTAAAAACACGAGCGAGAGGATGCATCCCGCAGGCTAGTCCAGTAAAAACACGTGCGAGAGGATGCATCCCGCAGGCTAGTCGAGTAAAAACACGTGCGAGGTTTTGTGGGATGCGCATGGGCAGGTTTTGTGGGATGCGCATGCGCAGGTTTTTTGGGATGCGCATGGCTAGTCGAGCAAAAACACGTGCAAGAGGATGCATCCCGCAGGCTAGTCGAGTAAAAACACGTGCGAGAGGATGCATCCCGCAGGCTAGTCCAGTAAAAACACGTGCGAGAGGATGCATCCCGCAGGCTAGTCGAGCAAAAACACGTGCGAGAGGATGCATCCCGCAGGCTAGTCGAGTAAAACCACGTGCGAGAGGATGCTTCCCGCAGGCTAGTCGAGTAAAAACACGTGCGAGAGGATGCTTCCCGCAGGCTAGTCGAGTAAAAACACGTGCGAGAGGATGCATCCCGCAGGCTAGTCGAGTAAAAACACGTGCGGGAGGATGCATCCCGCAGGCTAGTCGAGCAAAAACACGTGCGAGAGGATGCATCCCGCAGGCTAGTCGAGCAAAAACACGTGCGAGAGGATGCATCCCGCAGGCCAGTCGAGTAAAAACACGTCCGAGAGGATGCATCCCGCAGGCTAGTCGAGTAAAAACACGTGCGAGAGGATACATCCCGCAGGCTAGTCGAGTAAAAACACGTGCGAGAGGATGCTTCCCGCAGGCTAGTCGAGTAAAAACACGTGCGAGAGGATGCATCCCGCAGGCTAGTCGAGTAAAAACACGTGCGAGAGGATGCATCCCGCAGGCTAGTCGAGTAAAAACACGTGCGAGAGGATGCATCCCGCAGGCTAGTCCAGTAAAAACACGTGCGAGAGGATGCATCCCGCAGGCTAGTCGAGTAAAAACACGTGCGAGGTTTTGTGGGATGCGCATGCGCAGGTATTTTGGGATGCGCATGCGCAGGTTTTTTGGGATGCGCATGGCTAGTCGAGCAAAAACACGTGCGAGAGGATGCATCCCGCAGGCTAGTCGAGTAAAAACACGTGTGAGAGGATGCTTCCCGCAGGCTAGTCGAGTAAAAACACGTGCGAGAGGATGCTTCCCGCAGGCTAGTCGAGTAAAAACACGTGCGAGAGGATGCATCCCGCAGGCTAGTCGAGTAAAAACACGTGCGGGAGGATGCATCCCGCAGGCTAGTCGAGCAAAAACACGTGCGAGAGGATGCATCCCGCAGGCTAGTCGAGCAAAAACACGTGCGAGAGGATGCATCCCGCAGGCCAGTCGAGTAAAAACACGTGCGAGAGGATGCATCCCGCAGGCTAGTCGAGTAAAAACACGTGCGAGAGGATGCATCCCGCAGGCTAGTCCAGTAAAAACACGTGCGAGAGGATGCATCCCGCAGGCTAGTCGAGTAAAAACACGTGCGAGGTTTTGTGGGATGCGCATGCGCAGGTTTTGTGGGATGCGCATGCGCAGGTTTTTTGGGATGCGCATGCGCAGGTTTTTTGGGATGCGCATGGCTAGTCGAGCAAAAACACGTGCAAGAGGATGCATCCCGCAGGCTAGTCGAGTAAAAACACGTGCGAGAGGATGCATCCCGCAGGCTAGTCCAGTAAAAACACGTGCGAGAGGATGCATCCCGCAGGCTAGTCGAGTAAAAACACGTGCGAGAGGATGCTTCCCGCAGGCTAGTCGAGTAAAAACACGTGCGAGAGGATGCTTCCCGCAGGCTAGTCGAGTAAAAACACGTGCGAGAGGATGCATCCCGCAGGCTAGTCGAGTAAAAACACGTGCGGGAGGATGCATCCCGCAGGCTAGTCGAGCAAAAACACGTGCGAGAGGATGCATCCCGCAGGCTAGTCGAGCAAAAACAAGTGCGAGAGGATGCATCCCGCAGGCCAGTCGAGTAAAAACACGTGCGAGAGGATACATCCCGCAGGCTAGTCGAGTAAAAACACGTGCGAGAGGATGCATCCCGCAGGCTAGTCGAGTAAAAACACGTGCGAGAGGATGCATCCCGCAGGCTAGTCCAGTAAAAACACGTGCGAGAGGATGCATCCCGCAGGCTAGTCGAGTAAAAACACGTGCGAGGTTTTGTGGGATGCGCATGCGCAGGTTTTGTGGGATGCGCATGCGCAGGTTTTTTGGGATGCGCATGGCTAGTCGAGCAAAAACACGTGCGAGAGGATGCATCCCGCAGGCTAGTCGAGCAAAAACACGTGCGAGAGGATGCATCCCGCAGGCTAGTCGAGTAAAACACGTGCGTGAGGATGCATCCCGCAGGCTAGTCGAGTAAAAACACGTGCGAGATCATGCATCCCGCAGGCTAGTCGAGTAAAAACACGTGCGAGAGGATACATCCCGCAGGCTAGTCGAGTAAAAACACGTGCGAGAGGATGCATCCCGCAGGCTAGTCGAGTGAAAACACGTGCGAGAGGATGCATCCCGCAGGCTAGTCGAGTAAAAACACGTGCGAGAGGATACATCCCGCAGGCTAGTCGAGTAAAAACACGTGCGAGAGGATGCATCCCGCAGGCTAGTCGAGTAAAAAGACGTGCGAGAGGATGCATCCCGCAGGCTAGTCGAGTAAAAACACGTGCGAGGGGATGCATCCCGCAGGCTAGTCGAGTAAAAACACGTGCGGGAGGATGCATCCCGCAGGCTAGTCGAGTAAAAACACGTGCGAGAGGATGCTTCCCGCAGGCTAGTCGAGTAAAAACACGTGCGAGAGGATGCATCCCGCAGGCTAGTCGAGTAAAAACACGTGCGAGAGGATGCATCCCGCAGGCTAGTCGAGTAAAAACACGTGCGAGAAGATGCATCCCGCAGGCTAGTCCAGTAAAAACACGTGCGAGAGGATGCATCCCGCAGGCTAGTCGAGTAAAAACACGTGCGGGAGGATGCATCCCGCAGGCTAGTCGAGCAAAAACACGTGCGAGAGGATGCATCCCGCAGGCTAGTCGAGCAAAAACACGTGCGAGAGGATGCATTCCGCACGCTAGTCGAGTAAAAACACGTGCGAGAGGATACATCCCGCAGGCTAGTCGAGTAAAAACACGTGCGAGAGGATGCATCCCGCAGGCTAGTCGAGTAAAAAGACGTGCGAGAGGATGCATCCCGCAGGCTAGTCGAGTAAAAACACGTGCGAGAGGATGCATCCCGCAGGCTAGTCGAGTAAAAACACGTGCGGGAGGATGCATCCCGCAGGCTAGTCCAGTAAAAACACGTGCGAGAGGATGCATCCCGCAGGCTAGTCGAGTAAAAACACGTGCGGGAGGATGCATCCCGCAGGCTAGTCGAGCAAAAACACGTGCGAGAGGATGCATCCCGCAGGCTAGTCGAGCAAAAACACGTGCGAGAGGATGCATCCCGCAGGCTAGTCGAGCAAAAACACGTGCGAGAGGATGCATCCCGCAGGCTAGTCGAGCAAAAACACGTGCGAGATCATGCATCCCGCAGGCTAGTCGAGTAAAAACACGTGCGAGAGGATACATCCCGCAGGCTAGTCGAGTAAAAACACGTGCGAGAGGATGCATCCCGCAGGCTAGTCGAGTGAAAACACGTGCGGGAGGATGCATCCCGCAGGCTAGTCGAGTAAAAACACGTGCGAGAGGATGCATCCCGCAGGCTAGTCGAGTAAAACACGTGCGAGAGGATGCATCCCGCAGGCTAGTCGAGCAAAAACACGTGCGAGAGGATGCATCCCGCAGGCTAGTCGAGCAAAAACACGTGCGAGAGGATGCATCCCGCAGGCTAGTCGAGTAAAAACACGTGCGAGAGGATGCTTCCCGCAGGCTAGTCGAGTAAAAACACGTGCGAGAGGATGCTTCCCGCAGGCTAGTCGAGTAAAAACACGTGCGAGAGGATGCATCCCGCAGGCTAGTCGAGTAAAAACACGTGCGAGAGGATGCATCCCGCAGGCTAGTCGAGTAAAAACACGTGCGGGAGGATGCATCCCGCAGGCTAGTCGAGTAAAAACACGTGCGAGAGGATGCATCCCGCAGGCTAGTCGAGTAAAAACACGTGCGAGAGGATGCATCCCGCAGGCTAGTCGAGTAAAACCACGTGCGAGAGGATGCTTCCCGCAGGCTAGTCGAGTAAAAACACGTGCGAGAGGATGCTTCCCGCAGGCTAGTCGAGTAAAAACACGTGCGAGAGGATGCATCCCGCAGGCTAGTCGAGTAAAAACACGTGCGGGAGGATGCATCCCGCAGGCTAGTCGAGCAAAAACACGTGCGAGAGGATGCATCCCGCAGGCTAGTCGAGCAAAAACACGTGCGAGAGGATGCATCCCGCAGGCCAGTCGAGTAAAAACACGTCCGAGAGGATGCATCCCGCAGGCTAGTCGAGTAAAAACACGTGCGAGAGGATACATCCCGCAGGCTAGTCGAGTAAAAACACGTGCGAGAGGATGCTTCCCGCAGGCTAGTCGAGTAAAAACACGTGCGAGAGGATGCATCCCGCAGGCTAGTCGAGTAAAAACACGTGCGAGAGGATGCATCCCGCAGGCTAGTCGAGTAAAAACACGTGCGAGAGGATGCATCCCGCAGGCTAGTCCAGTAAAAACACGTGCGAGAGGATGCATCCCGCAGGCTAGTCGAGTAAAAACACGTGCGAGAGGATGCATCCCGCAGGCTAGTCGAGTAAAAACACGTGCGAGAGGATGCATCCCGCAGGCTAGTCCAGTAAAAACACGTGCGAGAGGATGCATCCCGCAGGCTAGTCGAGCAAAAACACGTGCGAGAGGATGCATCCCGCAGGCTAGTCGAGTAAAACCACGTGCGAGAGGATGCTTCCCGCAGGCTAGTCGAGTAAAAACACGTGCGAGAGGATGCTTCCCGCAGGCTAGTCGAGTAAAAACACGTGCGAGAGGATGCATCCCGCAGGCTAGTCGAGTAAAAACACGTGCGGGAGGATGCATCCCGCAGGCTAGTCGAGCAAAAACACGTGCGAGAGGATGCATCCCGCAGGCTAGTCGAGCAAAAACACGTGCGAGAGGATGCATCCCGCAGGCCAGTCGAGTAAAAACACGTCCGAGAGGATGCATCCCGCAGGCTAGTCGAGTAAAAACACGTGCGAGAGGATACATCCCGCAGGCTAGTCGAATAAAAACACGTGCGAGAGGATGCTTCCCGCAGGCTAGTCGAGTAAAAACACGTGCGAGAGGATGCATCCCGCAGGCTAGTCGAGTAAAAACACGTGCGAGAGGATGCATCCCGCAGGCTAGTCGAGTAAAAACACGTGCGAGAGGATGCATCCCGCAGGCTAGTCCAGTAAAAACACGTGCGAGAGGATGCATCCCGCAGGCTAGTCGAGTAAAAACACGTGCGAGGTTTTGTGGGATGCGCATGCGCAGGTATTTTGGGATGCGCATGCGCAGGTTTTTTGGGATGCGCATGGCTAGTCGAGCAAAAACACGTGCGAGAGGATGCATCCCGCAGGCTAGTCGAGTAAAAACACGTGTGAGAGGATGCTTCCCGCAGGCTAGTCGAGTAAAAACACGTGCGAGAGGATGCTTCCCGCAGGCTAGTCGAGTAAAAACACGTGCGAGAGGATGCATCCCGCAGGCTAGTCGAGTAAAAACACGTGCGGGAGGATGCATCCCGCAGGCTAGTCGAGCAAAAACACGTGCGAGAGGATGCATCCCGCAGGCTAGTCGAGCAAAAACACGTGCGAGAGGATGCATCCCGCAGGCCAGTCGAGTAAAAACACGTGCGAGAGGATGCATCCCGCAGGCTAGTCGAGTAAAAACACGTGCGAGAGGATGCATCCCGCAGGCTAGTCCAGTAAAAACACGTGCGAGAGGATGCATCCCGCAGGCTAGTCGAGTAAAAACACGTGCGAGGTTTTGTGGGATGCGCATGCGCAGGTTTTGTGGGATGCGCATGCGCAGGTTTTTTGGGATGCGCATGCGCAGGTTTTTTGGGATGCGCATGGCTAGTCGAGCAAAAACACGTGCAAGAGGATGCATCCCGCAGGCTAGTCGAGTAAAAACACGTGCGAGAGGATGCATCCCGCAGGCTAGTCCAGTAAAAACACGTGCGAGAGGATGCATCCCGCAGGCTAGTCGAGTAAAAACACGTGCGAGAGGATGCTTCCCGCAGGCTAGTCGAGTAAAAACACGTGCGAGAGGATGCTTCCCGCAGGCTAGTCGAGTAAAAACACGTGCGAGAGGATGCATCCCGCAGGCTAGTCGAGTAAAAACACGTGCGGGAGGATGCATCCCGCAGGCTAGTCGAGCAAAAACACGTGCGAGAGGATGCATCCCGCAGGCTAGTCGAGCAAAAACAAGTGCGAGAGGATGCATCCCGCAGGCCAGTCGAGTAAAAACACGTGCGAGAGGATACATCCCGCAGGCTAGTCGAGTAAAAACACGTGCGAGAGGATGCATCCCGCAGGCTAGTCGAGTAAAAACACGTGCGAGAGGATGCATCCCGCAGGCTAGTCCAGTAAAAACACGTGCGAGAGGATGCATCCCGCAGGCTAGTCGAGTAAAAACACGTGCGAGGTTTTGTGGGATGCGCATGCGCAGGTTTTGTGGGATGCGCATGCGCAGGTTTTTTGGGATGCGCATGGCTAGTCGAGCAAAAACACGTGCGAGAGGATGCATCCCGCAGGCTAGTCGAGCAAAAACACGTGCGAGAGGATGCATCCCGCAGGCTAGTCAAGTAAAACACGTGCGTGAGGATGCATCCCGCAGGCTAGTCGAGTAAAAACACGTGCGAGATCATGCATCCCGCAGGCTAGTCGAGTAAAAACACGTGCGAGAGGATACATCCCGCAGGCTAGTCGAGTAAAAACACGTGCGAGAGGATGCATCCCGCAGGCTAGTCGAGTGAAAACACGTGCGAGAGGATGCATCCCGCAGGCTAGTCGAGTAAAAACACGTGCGAGAGGATACATCCCGCAGGCTAGTCGAGTAAAAACACGTGCGAGAGGATGCATCCCGCAGGCTAGTCGAGTAAAAAGACGTGCGAGAGGATGCATCCCGCAGGCTAGTCGAGTAAAAACACGTGCGAGGGGATGCATCCCGCAGGCTAGTCGAGTAAAAACACGTGCGGGAGGATGCATCCCGCAGGCTAGTCGAGTAAAAACACGTGCGAGAGGATGCTTCCCGCAGGCTAGTCGAGTAAAAACACGTGCGAGAGGATGCATCCCGCAGGCTAGTCGAGTAAAAACACGTGCGAGAGGATGCATCCCGCAGGCTAGTCGAGTAAAAACACGTGCGAGAAGATGCATCCCGCAGGCTAGTCCAGTAAAAACACGTGCGAGAGGATGCATCCCGCAGGCTAGTCGAGTAAAAACACGTGCGGGAGGATGCATCCCGCAGGCTAGTCGAGCAAAAACACGTGCGAGAGGATGCATCCCGCAGGCTAGTCGAGCAAAAACACGTGCGAGAGGATGCATTCCGCACGCTAGTCGAGTAAAAACACGTGCGAGAGGATACATCCCGCAGGCTAGTCGAGTAAAAACACGTGCGAGAGGATGCATCCCGCAGGCTAGTCGAGTAAAAAGACGTGCGAGAGGATGCATCCCGCAGGCTAGTCGAGTAAAAACACGTGCGAGAGGATGCATCCCGCAGGCTAGTCGAGTAAAAACACGTGCGGGAGGATGCATCCCGCAGGCTAGTCCAGTAAAAACACGTGCGAGAGGATGCATCCCGCAGGCTAGTCGAGTAAAAACACGTGCGGGAGGATGCATCCCGCAGGCTAGTCGAGCAAAAACACGTGCGAGAGGATGCATCCCGCAGGCTAGTCGAGCAAAAACACGTGCGAGAGGATGCATCCCGCAGGCTAGTCGAGCAAAAACACGTGCGAGAGGATGCATCCCGCAGGCTAGTCGAGCAAAAACACGTGCGAGATCATGCATCCCGCAGGCTAGTCGAGTAAAAACACGTGCGAGAGGATACATCCCGCAGGCTAGTCGAGTAAAAACACGTGCGAGAGGATGCATCCCGCAGGCTAGTCGAGTGAAAACACGTGCGGGAGGATGCATCCCGCAGGCTAGTCGAGTAAAAACACGTGCGAGAGGATGCATCCCGCAGGCTAGTCGAGTAAAACACGTGCGAGAGGATGCATCCCGCAGGCTAGTCGAGCAAAAACACGTGCGAGAGGATGCATCCCGCAGGCTAGTCGAGCAAAAACACGTGCGAGAGGATGCATCCCGCAGGCTAGTCGAGTAAAAACACGTGCGAGAGGATGCTTCCCGCAGGCTAGTCGAGTAAAAACACGTGCGAGAGGATGCTTCCCGCAGGCTAGTCGAGTAAAAACACGTGCGAGAGGATGCATCCCGCAGGCTAGTCGAGTAAAAACACGTGCGAGAGGATGCATCCCGCAGGCTAGTCGAGTAAAAACACGTGCGGGAGGATGCATCCCGCAGGCTAGTCGAGTAAAAACACGTGCGAGAGGATGCATCCCGCAGGCTAGTCGAGTAAAAACACGTGCGAGAGGATGCATCCCGCAGGCTAGTCGAGTAAAAACACGTGCGAGAGGGTGCATCCCGCAGGCTGGTCGAGTAAAAACACGTGCGAGAGGATGCATCCCGCAGGCTAGTCCAGTAAAAACACGTGCGGGAGGATGCATCCCGCAGGCTAGTCGAGCAAAAACACGTGCGAGAGGATGCATCCCGCAGGCTAATCGAGCAAAAACACGTGCGAGAGGATGCATCCCGCAGGCTAGTCGAGCAAAAACACGTGCGAGAGGATGCATCCCGCAGGCTAGTCGAGTAAAAACACGTGCGAGAGGATACATCCCGCAGGCTAGTCGAGTAAAAACACGTGCGAGAGGATGCATCCCGCAGGCTAGTCGAGTAAAAAGACGTGCGAGAGGATGCATCCCGCAGGCTAGTCGAGTAAAAACACGTGCGAGAGGATGCATCCCGCAGGCTAGTCGCGTAAAAACACGTGCGAGAGGATGCATCCCGCAGGCTAGTCGAGTAAAAACACGTGCGAGAGGGTGCATCCCGCAGGCTAGTCGAGTAAAAACACGTGCGAGAGGATGCATCCCGCAGGCTAGTCCAGTAAAAACACGTGCGAGAGGATGCATCCCGCCGGCTAGTTGAGTAAAAACACGTGCGAGGTTTTGTGGGATGCGTATGCGCAGGTTTTGTGGGATGCGCATGCGCAGGTTTTTTGGGATGCGCATGCGCAGGTTTTTTGGGACGCGCATGGCTAGTCGAGCAAAAACACGTGCGAGAGGATGCATCCCGCAGGCTAGTCGAGCAAAAACACGTGCGAGAGGATGCACCCCGCAGGCTAGTCGAGTAAAAACACGTGCGAGAGGATACATCCCGCAGGCTAGTCGAGTAAAAACACGTGAGAGATGATGCATCCCGCAGGCTAGTCGAGTAAAAAGACGTGCGAGAGGATGCATCCCGCAGGCTAGTCGAGTAAAAACACGTGCGAGAGGATGCATCCCGCAGGCTAGTCGAGTAAAAACACGTGCAAGAGGATGCTTCCCGCAGGCTAGTCGAGTAAAAACACGTGCGAGAGGATGCTTCCCGCAGGCTAGTCGAGTAAAAACACGTGCGAGAGGATGCATCCCGCAGGCTAGTCGAGTAAAAACACGTGCGAGAGGATGCATCCCGCAGGCTAGTCGAGTAAAAACACGTGCGAGAGGGTGCATCCCGCAGGCTGGTCGAGTAAAAACACGTGCGAGAGGATGCATCCCGCAGGCTAGTCCAGTAAAAACACGTGCGGGAGGATGCATCCCGCAGGCTAGTCGAGCAAAAACACGTGCGAGAGGATGCATCCCGCAGGCTAATCGAGCAAAAACATGTGCGAGAGGATGCATCCCGCAGGCTAGTCGAGCAAAAACACGTGCGAGAGGATGCATCCCGCAGGCTAGTCGAGCAAAAACACGTGCGAGAGGATGCATTCCGCAGGCTAGTCGAGTAAAAACACGTGCGAGAGGATACATCCCGCAGGCTAGTCGAGTAAAAACACGTGCGAGAGGATGCATCCCGCAGGCTAGATGAGTAAAAAGACGTGCGAGAGGATGCATCCCGCAGGCTAGTCGAGTAAAAACACGTGCGAGAGGATGCATCCCGCAGGCTAGTCGAGTAAAAACACGTGCGGGAGGATGCATCCCGCAGGCTAGTCGAGTAAAAACACGTGCGAGAGGATGCATCCTGCAAGCTAGTCGAGTAAAACACGTGCGAGAGGATGCATCCCGCAGGCTAGTCGAGCAAAAACACGTGCGAGAGGATGCATCCCGCAGGCTAGTCGAGCAAAAACACGTGCGAGAGGATGCATCCCGCAGGCTAGTCGAGTAAAAACACGTGCGAGAGGATGCTTCCCGCAGGCTAGTCGAGTAAAAACACGTGCGAGAGGATGCATCCCGCAGGCTAGTCGAGTAAAAACACGTGCGAGAGGATGTATCCCGCAGGCTAGTCGAGTAAAAACACGTGCAAGAGGATGCTTCCCGCAGGCTAGTCGAGTAAAAACACGTGCGAGAGGATGCTTCCCGCAGGCTAGTCGAGTAAAAACACGTGCGAGAGGGTGCATCCCGCAGGCTGGTCGAGTAAAAACACGTGCGAGAGGATGCATCCCGCAGGCTAGTCCAGTAAAAACACGTGCGGGAGGATGCATCCCGCAGGCTAGTCGAGCAAAAACACGTGCGAGAGGATGCATCCCGCAGGCTAATCGAGCAAAAACACGTGCGAGAGGATGCATCCCGCAGGCTAGTCGAGCAAAAACACGTGCGAGAGGACGCATCCCGCAGGCTAGTCGAGCAAAAACACGTGCGAGAGGATGCATTCCGCAGGCTAGTCGAGTAAAAACACGTGCGAGAGGATACATCCCGCAGGCTAGTCGAGTAAAAACACGTGCGAGAGGATGCATCCCGCAGGCTAGTCGAGTAAAAAGACGTGCGAGAGGATGCATCCCGCAGGCTAGTCGAGTAAAAACACGTGCGAGAGGATGCATCCCGCAGGCTAGTCGAGTAAAAACACGTGCGGGAGGATGCATCCCGCAGGCTAGTCCAGTAAAAACACGTGCGAGAGGATGCATCCCGCAGGCTAGTCGAGTAAAAACACGTGCGGGAGGATGCATCCCGCAGGCTAGTCGAGCAAAAACACGTGCGAGAGGATGCATCCCGCAGGCTAGTCGAGCAAAAACACGTGCGAGAGGATGCATCCCGCAGGCTAGTCGAGCAAAAACACGTGCGAGAGGATGCATCCCGCAGGCTAGTCGAGCAAAAACACGTGCGAGATCATGCATCCCGCAGGCTAGTCGAGTAAAAACACGTGCGAGAGGATACATCCCGCAGGCTAGTCGAGTAAAAACACGTGCGAGAGGATGCATCCCGCAGGCTAGTCGAGTGAAAACACGTGCGAGAGGATGCATCCCGCAGGCTAGTCGAGTAAAACACGTGCGAGAGGATGCATCCCGCAGGCTAGTCGAGTAAAAAGACGTGCGAGAGGATGCATCCCGCAGGCTAGTCCAGTAAAAACACGTGCGAGAGGATGCATCCCGCAGGCTAGTCGCGTAAAAACACGTGCGAGAGGATGCATCCCGCAGGCTAGTCGAGTAAAAACACGTGCGAGAGGATGCATCCCGCCGGCTAGTTGAGTAAAAACACGTGCGAGGTTTTGTGGGATGCGTATGCGCAGGTTTTGTGGGATGCGCATGCGCAGGTTTTTTGGGATGCGCATGCGCAGGTTTTTTGGGACGCGCATGGCTAGTCGAGCAAAAACACGTGCGAGAGGATGCATCCCGCAGGATAGTCGAGCAAAAACACGTGCGAGAGGATGCACCCCGCAGGCTAGTCGAGTAAAAACACGTGCGAGAGGATACATCCCGCAGGCTAGTCGAGTAAAAACACGTGAGAGATGATGCATCCCGCAGGCTAGTCGAGTAAAAAGACGTGCGAGAGGATGCATCCCGCAGGCTAGTCGAGTAAAAACACGTGCGAGAGGATGCATCCCGCAGGCTAGTCGAGTAAAAACACGTGCGAGAGGATGCATCCCGCAGGCTAGTCGAGTAAAAAGACGTGCGAGAGGATGCATCCCGCAGGCTAGTCGAGTAAAAACACGTGCGAGAGGATGCATCCCGCAGGCTAGTCGAGTAAAAACACGTGCGGGAGGATGCATCCCGCAGGCTAGTCGAGTAAAAACACGTGCGAGAGGATGCATCCCGCAGGCTAGTCGAGTAAAAACACGTGCGAGAGGATGCATCCCGCAGGCTAGTCGAGTAAAAACACGTGCGAGAGGGTGCATCCCGCAGGCTGGTCGAGTAAAAACACGTGCGAGAGGATGCATCCCGCAGGCTAGTCCAGTAAAAACACGTGCGGGAGGATGCATCCCGCAGGCTAGTCGAGCAAAAACACGTGCGAGAGGATGCATCCCGCAGGCTAATCGAGCAAAAACACGTGCGAGAGGATGCATCCCGCAGGCTAGTCGAGCAAAAACACGTGCGAGAGGATGCATCCCGCAGGCTAGTCGAGCAAAAACACGTGTGAGAGGATGCATTCCGCAGGCTAGTCGAGTAAAAACACGTGCGAGAGGATACATCCCGCAGGCTAGTCGAGTAAAAACACGTGCGAGAGGATGCATCCCGCAGGCTAGTCGAGTAAAAAGACGTGCGAGAGGATGCATCCCGCAGGCTAGTCGAGTAAAAAAACGTGCGAGAGGATGCATCCCGCAGGCTAGTCGAGTATAAACACGTGCGGGAGGATGCATCCCGCAGGCTAGTCGAGTAAAAACACGTGCGAGAGGATGCTTCCCGCAGGCTAGTCGAGTAAAAACACGTGCGAGAGGATGCATCCCGCAGGCTAGTCGAGTAAAAACACGTGCGAGAGGATGCATCCCGCAGGCTAGTCGAGTAAAAACACGTGCGAGAAGATGCATCCCGCAGGCTAGTCCAGTAAAAACACGTGCGAGAGGATGCATCCCGCAGGCTAGTCGAGTAAAAACACGTGCGGGAGGATGCATCCCGCAGGCTAGTCGAGCAAAAACACGTGCGAGAGGATGCATCCCGCAGGCTAGTCTAGCAAAAACACGTGCGAGAGGATGCATCCCGCAGGCTAGTCGAGCAAAAACACGTGCGAGAGGATGCATCCCGCAGGCTAGTCGAGCAAAAACACGTGCGAGATCATGCATCCCGCAGGCTAGTCGAGTAAAAACACGTGCGAGAGGATACATCCCGCAGGCTAGTCGAGTAAAAACACGTGCGAGAGGATGCATCCCGCAGGCTAGTCGTGTGAAAACATGTGCGGGAGGATGCATCCCGCAGGCTAGTCGAGTAAAAACACGTGCGAGAGGATGCATCCCGCAGGCTAGTCGAGTAAAACACGTGCGAGAGGATGCATCCCGCAGGCTAGTCGAGCAAAAACACGTGCGAGAGGATGCATCCCGCAGGCTAGTCGAGCAAAAACACGTGCGAGAGGATGCATCCCGCAGGCTAGTCGAGTAAAAACACGTGCGAGAGGATGCTTCCCGCAGGCTAGTCGAGTAAAAACACGTGCGAGAGGATGCATCCCGCAGGCTAGTCGAGTAAAAACACGTGCGAGAGGATGCATCCCGCAGGCTAGTCGAGTAAAAACACGTGCGAGAGGATGCATCCCGCAGGCTAGTCGAGTAAAAACACGTGCGGGAGGATGCATCCCGCAGGCTAGTCGAGTAAAAACACGTGCGAGAGGATGCATCCCGCAGGCTAGTCGAGTAAAAACACGTGAGAGAGGATGCATCCCGCAGGCTAGTCGAGTAAAAACACGTGCGAGAGGGTGCATCCCGCAGGCTGGTCGAGTAAAAACACGTGCGAGAGGATGCATCCCGCAGGCTAGTCCAGTAAAAACACGTGCGGGAGGATGCATCCCGCAGGCTAGTCGAGCAAAAACACGTGCGAGAGGATACATCCCGCAGGCTAGTCGAGTAAAAACACGTGCGAGAGGATGCATCCCGCAGGCTAGTCGAGTAAAAAGACGTGCGAGAGGATGCATCCCGCAGGCTAGTCGAGTAAAAACACGTGCGAGAGGATGCATCCCGCAGGCTAGTCGCGTAAAAACACGTGCGAGAGGATGCATCCCGCAGGCTAGTCGAGTAAAAACACGTGCGAGAGGGTGCATCCCGCAGGCTAGTCGAGTAAAAACACGTGCGAGAGGATGCATCCCGCAGGCTAGTCCAGTAAAAACACGTGCGAGAGGATGCATCCCGCCGGCTAGTTGAGTAAAAACACGTGCGAGGTTTTGTGGGATGCGTATGCGCAGGTTTTGTGGGATGCGCATGCGCAGGTTTTTTGGGATGCGCATGCGCAGGTTTTTTGGGACGCGCATGGCTAGTCGAGCAAAAACACGTGCGAGAGGATGCATCCCGCAGGCTAGTCGAGCAAAAACACGTGCGAGAGGATGCACCCCGCAGGCTAGTCGAGTAAAAACACGTGCGAGAGGATACATCCCGCAGGCTAGTCGAGTAAAAACACGTGAGAGATGATGCATCCCGCAGGCTAGTCGAGTAAAAAGACGTGCGAGAGGATGCATCCCGCAGGCTAGTCGAGTAAAAACACGTGCGAGAGGATGCATCCCGCAGGCTAGTCGAGTAAAAACACGTGCAAGAGGATGCTTCCCGCAGGCTAGTCGAGTAAAAACACGTGCGAGAGGATGCTTCCCGCAGGCTAGTTGAGTAAAAACACGTGCGAGAGGATGCATCCCGCAGGCTAGTCCAGTAAAAACACGTGCGAGAGGATGCATCCCGCAGGCTAGTCGAGTAAAAACACGTGCGAGGTTTTGTGGGATGCGCATGCGCTGGTTTTTTGGGGTGCGCATGCGCAGGTTTTTTGGGATGCGCACGGCTAGTCGAGCAAAAACACGTGCGAGAGGATGCATCCCGCAGGCTAGTCGAGCAAAAACACGTGCGAGAGGATGCATCCCGCAGGCTAGTCGAGTAAAAACACGTGCGAGAGGATACATCCCGCAGGCTAGTCGAGTAAAAACACGTGCGAGAGGATGCATCCCGCAGGCTAGTCGAGTAAAAACACGTGCGAGAGGATGCATCCCGCAGGCTAGTCCAGTAAAAACACGTGCAAGAGGATGCATCCCGCAGGCTAGTCGAGTAAAAACACGTGCGAGAGGATGCATCCCGCAGGCTAGTCGAGTAAAAACACGTGCGAGGTTTTGTGGGATGCGCATGCGCTGGTTTTTTGGGATGCGCATGGCTAGTCGAGCAAAAACACGTGCGAGATGATACATCCCGCAGGCTAGTCGAGCAAAAACACGTGCGAGAGGATGCATCCCGCAGGCTAGTCGAGCAAAAACACGTGCGAGAGGATGCATCCCGCAGGCTAGTCGAGCAAAAACACGTGCGAGAGGATGCATCCCGCAGGCTAGTCGAGCAAAAACACGTGCGAGAGGATGCATCCCGCAGGCTAGTCGAGCAAAAACACGTGCGAGAGGATGCATCCCGCAGGCTAGTCGAGCAAAAACACGTGCGAGATGATGCATCCCGCAGGCTAGTCGAGTAAAAACACGTGCGAGAGGATACATCCCGCAGGCTAGTCGAGTAAAAACACGTGCGAGAGGATGCATCCCGCAGGCTAGTCGAGTAAAAAGACGTGCGAGAGGATGCATCCCGCAGGCTAGTCGAGTAAAAACACGTGCGAGAGGATGCATCCCGCAGGCTAGTCGCGTAAAAACACGTGCGAGAGGATGCATCCCGCAGGCTAGTCGAGCAAAAACACGTGCGAGAGGATGCATCCCGCAGGCTAGTCGAGCAAAAACACGTGCGAGAGGATGCATCCCGCAGGCTAGTCGAGTAAAAACACGTGCGAGAGGATACATCCCGCAGGCTAGTCGAGTAAAAACACGTGCGAGAGGATGCATCCCGCAGGCTAGTCGCGTAAAAACACGTGCGAGAGGATGCATCCCGCAGGCTAGTCGAGTAAAAACACGTGCGAGAGGGTGCATCCCGCAGGCTAGTCGAGTAAAAACACGTGCGAGAGGATGCATTCCGCAGGCTAGTCCAGTAAAAACACGTGCGAGAGGATGCATCCCGCCGGCTAGTTGAGTAAAAACACGTGCGAGGTTTTGTGGGATGCGTATGCGCAGGTTTTTTGGGATGCGCATGCGCAGGTTTTTTGGGATGCGCATGCGCAGGTTTTTTGGGACGCGCATGGCTAGTCGAGCAAAAACACGTGCGAGAGGATGCATCCCGCAGGCTAGTCGAGCAAAAACACGTGCGAGAGGATGCACCCCGCAGGCTAGTCGAGTAAAAACTCGTGCGAGAGGATACATCCCGTAGGCTAGTCGAGTAAAAACACGTGAGAGATGATGCATCCCGCAGGCTAGTCGAGTAAAAAGACGTGCGAGAGGATGCATCCCGCAGGCTAGTCGAGTAAAAACACGTGCGAGAGGATGCATCCCGCAGGCTAGTCGAGTAAAAACACGTGCAAGAGGATGCTTCCCGCAGGCTAGTCGAGTAAAAACACGTGCGAGAGGATGCTTCCCGCAGGCTAGTCGAGTAAAAACACGTGCGAGAGGATGCATCCCGCAGGCTAGTCCAGTAAAAACACGTGCGAGAGGATGCATCCCGCAGGCTAGTCGAGTAAAAACACGTGCGAGGTTTTGTGGGATGCGCATGCGCTGGTTTTTTGGGGTGCGCATGCGCAGGTTTTTTGGGATGCGCACGGCTAGTCGAGCAAAAACACGTGCGAGAGGATGCATCCCGCAGGCTAGTCGAGCAAAAACACGTGCGAGAGGATGCATCCCGCAGGCTAGTCGAGTAAAAACACGTGCGAGAGGATACATCCCGCAGGCTAGTCGAGTAAAAACACGTGCGAGAGGATGCATCCCGCAGGCTAGTCGAGTAAAAACACGTGCGGGAGGATGCATCCCGCAGGCTAGTGGAGTAAAAACACGTGCGAGAGGATACATCCCGTAGGCTAGTCGAGTAAAAACACGTGCGAGAGCATGCATCCCGCAGGCTAGTCGAGTAAAAACACGTGCGAGAGGGTGCATCCCGCAGGCTGGTCGAGTAAAAACACGTGCGAGAGGATGCATCCCGCAGGCTAGTCCAGTAAAAACACGTGCGGGAGGATGCATCCCGCAGGCTAGTCGAGCAAAAACACGTGCGAGAGGATGCATCCCGCAGGCTAATCGAGCAAAAACACGTGCGAGAGGATGCATCCCGCAGGCTAGTCGAGCAAAAACACGTGCGAGAGGATGCATCCCGCAGGCTAGTCGAGTAAAAACACGTGCGAGAGGATGCATCCCGCAGGCTAGTCCAGTAAAAACACGTGCGAGAGGATGCATCCCGCAGGCTAGTCGAGTAAAAACACGTGCGAGGTTTTGTGGGATGCGCATGCGCTGGTTTTTTGGGATGCGCATGGCTAGTCGAGCAAAAACACGTGCGAGAGGATACATCCCGCAGGCTAGTCGAGCAAAAACACGTGCGAGAGGATGCATCCCGCAGGCTAGTCGAGTAAAAACACGTGCGAGAGGATACATTCCGCAGGCTAGTCGAGTAAAAACACGTGCGAGAGGATGCATCCCGCAGGCTAGTCGAGTAAAAACACGTGCGGGAGGATGCATCCCGCAGGCTAGCAGAGTAAAACACGTGCGTGAGGATGCATCCCGCAGGCTAGTCGAGTAAAAACACGTGCGAGAGGATGCATCCCGCAGGCTAGTGGAGTAAAAACACGTGCGAGAGGATACATCCCGTAGGCTAGTCGAGTAAAAACACGTGCGAGAGCATGCATCCCGCAGGCTAGTCGAGTAAAAACACGTGCGAGAGGGTGCATCCCGCAGGCTGGTCGAGTAAAAACACGTGCGAGAGGATGCATCCCGCAGGCTAGTCCAGTAAAAACACGTGCGAGAGGATGCATCCCGCAGGCTAGTCGAGTAAAAACACGTGCGGGAGGATGCATCCCGCAGGCTAGTCGAGCAAAAACACGTGCGAGAGGATGCATCCCGCAGGCTAGTCGAGCAAAAACACGTGCGAGAGGATGCATCCCGCAGGCTAGTCGAGCAAAAACACGTGCGAGATGATGCATCCCGCAGGCTAGTCGAGTAAAAACACGTGCGAGAGGATACATCCCGCAGGCTAGTCGAGTAAAAACACGGGCGAGAGGATGCATCCCGCAGGCTAGTCGAGTAAAAACACGTGCGGGAGGATGCATCCCGCAGGCTAGTCGAGTAAAAACACGTGCGAGAGGATGCATCCTGCAGGCTAGTCGAGTAAAACACGTGCGAGAGGATGCATCCCGCAGGCTAGCCGAGCAAAAACACGTGCGAGAGGATACATCCCGCAGGCTAGTCGAGTAAAAACACGTGCGAGAGGATGCATCCCGCAGGCTAGTCGAGTAAAAACACGTGCGAGAGGATGCATCCCGCAGGCTAGTCCAGTAAAAACACGTGCGAGAGGATGCATCCCGCAGGCTAGTCGAGTAAAAACACGTGCGAGGTTTTGTGGGATGCGCATGCGCAGGTTTTGTGGGATGCGCATGCGCAGGTTTTTTGGGATGCGCATGCGCAGGTTTTTTGGGATGCGCATGGCTAGTCGAGCAAAAACACGTGCGAGAGGATGCATCCCGCAGGCTAGTCGAGCAAAAACACGTGCGAGAGGATGCATCCCGCAGGCTAGTCGAGTAAAAACACGTGCGAGAGGATGCATCCCGCAGGCTAGTGGAGTAAAAACACGTGCGAGAGGATACATCCCGTAGGCTAGTCGAGTAAAAACACGTGCGAGAGCATGCATCCCGCAGGCTAGTCGAGTAAAAACACGTGCGAGAGGGTGCATCCCGCAGGCTGGTCGACTAAAAACACGTGCGAGAGGATGCATCCCGCAGGCTAGTCCAGTAAAAACACGTGCGAGAGGATGCATCCCGCAGGCTAGTCGAGTAAAAACACGTGCGGGAGGATGCATCCCGCAGGCTAGTCGAGCAAAAACACGTGCGAGAGGATGCATCCCGCAGGCTAGTCGAGCAAAAACACGTGCGAGAGGATGCATCCCGCAGGCTAGTCGAGCAAAAACACGTGCGAGATGATGCATCCCGCAGGCTAGTCGAGTAAAAACACGTGCGAGAGGATACATCCCGCAGGCTAGTCGAGTAAAAACACGGGCGAGAGGATGCATCCCGCAGGCTAGTCGAGTAAAAACACGTGCGGGAGGATGCATCCCGCAGGCTAGTCGAGTAAAAACACGTGCGAGAGGATGCATCCTGCAGGCTAGTCGAGTAAAACACGTGCGAGAGGATGCATCCCGCAGGCTAGCCGAGCAAAAACACGTGCGAGAGGATACATCCCGCAGGCTAGTCGAGTAAAAACACGTGCGAGAGGATGCATCCCGCAGGCTAGTCGAGTAAAAACACGTGCGAGAGGATGCATCCCGCAGGCTAGTCCAGTAAAAACACGTGCGAGAGGATGCATCCCGCAGGCTAGTCGAGTAAAAACACGTGCGAGGTTTTGTGGGATGCGCATGCGCAGGTTTTGTGGGATGCGCATGCGCAGGTTTTTTGGGATGCGCATGCGCAGGTTTTTTGGGATGCGCATGGCTAGTCGAGCAAAAACACGTGCGAGAGGATGCATCCCGCAGGCTAGTCGAGCAAAAACACGTGCGAGAGGATGCATCCCGCAGGCTAGTCGAGCAAAAACACGTGCGAGAGGATGCATCCCGCAGGCTAGTCGAGTAAAACACGTGCGTGAGGATGCATCCCGCAGGCTGGTCGAGTAAAAACACGTGCGAGAGGATGCATCCCGCAGGCTAGTGGAGTAAAAACACGTGCGAGAGGATACATCCCGTAGGCTAGTCGAGTAAAAACACGTGCGAGAGCATGCATCCCGCAGGCTAGTCGAGTAAAAACACGTGCGAGAGGGTGCATCCCGCAGGCTGGTCGAGTAAAAACACGTGCGGGAGGATGCATCCCGCAGGCTAGTCCAGTAAAAACACGTGCGAGAGGATGCATCCCGCAGGCTAGTCGAGTAAAAACACGTGCGGGAGGATGCATCCCGCAGGCTAGTCGAGCAAAAACACGTGCGAGAGGATGCATCCCGCAGGCTAGTCGAGCAAAAACACGTGCGAGAGGATGCATCCCGCTGGCTAGTCGAGCAAAAACACGTGCGAGAGGATGCATCCCGCAGGCTAGTCGAGCAAAAACACGTGCGAGATGATGCATCCCGCAGGCTAGTCGAGTAAAAACACGTGCGAGAGGATACATCCCGCAGGCTAGTCGAGTAAAAACACGGGCGAGAGGATGCATCCCGCAGGCTAGTCGAGTAAAAACACGTGCGGGAGGATGCATCCCGCAGGCTAGTCGAGTAAAAACACGTGCGAGAGGATGCATCCTGCAGGCTAGTCGAGTAAAACACGTGCGAGAGGATGCATCCCGCAGGCTAGTCGAGCAAAAACACGTGCGAGAGGATGCATCCTGCAGGCTAGTCGAGCAAAAACACGTGCGAGAGGATGCATCCCGCAGGCTAGTCGAGTAAAAACACGTGCGAGAGGATGCTTCCCGCAGGCTAGTCGAGTAAAAACACGTGCGAGAGGATGCTTCCCGCAGGCTAGTCGAGTAAAAACACGTGCGAGAGGATGCATCCCGCAGGCTAGTCGAGTAAAAACACGTGCGGGAGGATGCATCCCGCAGGCTAGTCGAGCAAAAACACGTGCGAGAGGGTGCATCCCGCAGGCTGGTCGAGTAAAAACACGTGCGGGAGGATGCATCCCGCAGGCTAGTCCAGTAAAAACACGTGCGAGAGGATGCATCCCGCAGGCTAGTCGAGTAAAAACACGTGCGGGAGGATGCATCCCGCAGGCTAGTCGAGCAAAAACACGTGCGAGAGGATGCATCCCGCAGGCTAGTCGAGCAAAAACACGTGCGAGAGGATGCATCCCGCAGGCTAGTCGAGCAAAAACACGTGCGAGAGGATGCATCCCGCAGGCTAGTCGAGCAAAAACACGTGCGAGATGATGCATCCCGCAGGCTAGTCGAGTAAAACACGTGCGTGAGGATGCATCCCGCAGGCTAGTCGAGTAAAAACACGTGCGAGAGGATGCATCCCGCAGGCTAGTGGAGTAAAAACACGTGCGAGAGGATACATCCCGTAGGCTAGTCGAGTGAAAACACGTGCGAGAGCATGCATCCCGCAGGCTAGTCGAGTAAAAACACGTGCGAGAGGGTGCATCCCGCAGGCTGGTCGACTAAAAACACGTGCGAGAGGATGCATCCCGCAGGCTAGTCCAGTAAAAACACGTGCGAGAGGATGCATCCCGCAGGCTAGTCGAGTAAAAACACGTGCGGGAGGATGCATCCCGCAGGCTAGTCGAGCAAAAACACGTGCGAGAGGATGCATCCCGCAGGCTAGTCGAGCAAAAACACGTGCGAGAGGATGCATCCCACAGGCTAGTCGAGCAAAAACACGTGCGAGAGGATGCATCCCGCAGGCTAGTCGAGCAAAAACACGTGCGAGATGATGCATCCCGCAGGCTAGTCGAGTAAAAACACGTGCGAGAGGATACATCCCGCAGGCTAGTCGAGTAAAAACACGGGCGAGAGGATGCATCCCGCAGGCTAGTCGAGTAAAAACACGTGCGAGAGGATGCATTCCGCAGGCTAGTCGAGTAAAAACACGTGCGAGAGGATACATCCCGCAGGCTAGTCGAGTAAAAACACGTGCGAGAGGATGCATCCCGCAGGCTAGTCGAGTAAAAAGACGTGCGAGAGGATGCATCCCGCAGGCTAGTCGAGTAAAAACACGTGCGAGAGGATGCTTCCCGCAGGCTAGTCGAGTAAAAACACGTGCGAGAGGATGCATCCCGCAGGCTAGTCGAGTAAAAACACGTGCGAGAGGATGCATCCCGCAGGCTAGTCGAGTAAAAACACGTGCGAGAAGATGCATCCCGCAGGCTAGTCCAGTAAAAACACGTGCGAGAGGATGCATCCCGCAGGCTAGTCGAGTAAAAACACGTGCGGGAGGATGCATCCCGCAGGCTAGTCGAGCAAAAACACGTGCGAGAGGATGCATCCCGCAGGCTAGTCTAGCAAAAACACGTGCGAGAGGATGCATCCCGCAGGCTAGTCGAGCAAAAACACGTGCGAGAGGATGCATCCCGCAGGCTAGTCGAGCAAAAACACGTGCGAGATCATGCATCCCGCAGGCTAGTCGAGTAAAAACACGTGCGAGAGGATACATCCCGCAGGCTAGTCGAGTAAAAACACGTGCGAGAGGATGCATCCCGCAGGCTAGTCGAGTGAAAACACGTGCGGGAGGATGCATCCCGCAGGCTAGTCGAGTAAAAACACGTGCGAGAGGATGCATCCCGCAGGCTAGTCGAGTAAAACACGTGCGAGAGGATGCATCCCGCAGGCTAGTCGAGCAAAAACACGTGCGAGAGGATGCATCCCGCAGGCTAGTCGAGCAAAAACACGTGCGAGAGGATGCATCCCGCAGGCTAGTCGAGTAAAAACACGTGCGAGAGGATGCTTCCCGCAGGCTAGTCGAGTAAAAACACGTGCGAGAGGATGCTTCCCGCAGGCTAGTCGAGTAAAAACACGTGCGAGAGGATGCATCCCGCAGGCTAGTCGAGTAAAAACACGTGCGAGAGGATGCATCCCGCAGGCTAGTCGAGTAAAAACACGTGCGGGAGGATGCATCCCGCAGGCTAGTCGAGTAAAAACACGTGCGAGAGGATGCATCCCGCAGGCTAGTCGAGTAAAAACACGTGCGAGAGGATGCATCCCGCAGGCTAGTCGAGTAAAAACACGTGCGAGAGGATGCATCCCGCAGGCTAGTCGAGTAAAAACACGTGCGAGAGGATGCATCCCGCAGGCTAGTCGAGTAAAAACACGTGCGAGAGGATGCATCCCGCAGGCTAGTCGAGCAAAAACACGTGCGAGAGGATACATCCCGCAGGCTAGTCGAGTAAAAACACGTGCGAGAGGATGCATCCCGCAGGCTAGTCGAGTAAAAAGACGTGCGAGAGGATGCATCCCGCAGGCTAGTCGAGTAAAAACACGTGCGAGAGGATGCATTCCGCAGGCTAGTCGAGTAAAAACACGTGCGAGAGGATACATCCCGCAGGCTAGTCGAGTAAAAACACGTGCGAGAGGATGCATCCCGCAGGCTAGTCGAGTAAAAACACGTGCGAGAAGATGCATCCCGCAGGCTAGTCCAGTAAAAACACGTGCGAGAGGATGCATCCCGCAGGCTAGTCGAGTAAAAACACGTGCGGGAGGATGCATCCCGCAGGCTAGTCGAGCAAAAACACGTGCGAGAGGATGCATCCCGCAGGCTAGTCTAGCAAAAACACGTGCGAGAGGATGCATCCCGCAGGCTAGTCGAGCAAAAACACGTGCGAGAGGATGCATCCCGCAGGCTAGTCGAGCAAAAACACGTGCGAGATCATGCATCCCGCAGGCTAGTCGAGTAAAAACACGTGCGAGAGGATACATCCCGCAGGCTAGTCGAGTAAAAACACGTGCGAGAGGATGCATCCCGCAGGCTAGTCGAGTGAAAACACGTGCGAGAGGATGCATCCCGCAGGCTAGTCGAGTAAAAACACGTGCGAGAGGATGCATCCCGCAGGCTAGTCGAGTAAAACACGTGCGAGAGGATGCATCCCGCAGGCTAGTCGAGCAAAAACACGTGCGAGAGGATGCATCCCGCAGGCTAGTCGAGCAAAAACACGTGCGAGAGGATGCATCCCGCAGGCTAGTCGAGTAAAAACACGTGCGAGAGGATGCTTCCCGCAGGCTAGTCGAGTAAAAACACGTGCGAGAGGATGCTTCCCGCAGGCTAGTCGAGTAAAAACACGTGCGAGAGGATGCATCCCGCAGGCTAGTCGAGTAAAAACACGTGCGAGAGGATGCATCCCGCAGGCTAGTCGAGTAAAAACACGTGCGAGAGGATGCATCCCGCAGGCTAGTCGAGTAAAAACACGTGCGAGAGGATGCATCCCGCAGGCTAGTCGAGTAAAAACACGTGCGAGAGGATGCATCCCGCAGGCTAGTCGAGTAAAAC